>NW_014569750.1:38048-292557 GCF_001313835.1 Polistes canadensis | reverse complement strand
GTTTTTCATAATGTGTCTTGAATAATTTTCTATGTGTATTTGTAATTGTATTAATCGATTAATAATTTTGTATGAAATAGAAACATTTTTCTATTCATATATTTGTATATTGAAAAAAGCATGCATCAGAGACATGCATTTTTTCATATTCACTTGTGATTAAATATAGAAAAACACATTTTCTAATGCATCGAGAATTCGGAATTTTTTAATGGCCACTTTTTGGTCATTTAAATTCTTTATTTTTTCAATTTCATTATTTATTAAATAATTCAATTGAAAAGTTTTGATCGTTGATCGTACATCGAATTTCATTTCCCACACATGCCCTTTTCATCTAGTTTTTTGTTTTAGAATGTACTGTTTTTTTCAAGCTGTAAGGTCTAATATTATAAAGTACCACTTTATCAATGGATATTTATAACAATTTCTACAATAGTATTCCAAGGTTTGTAATGTAATCATTTAGGATATAAAAATAAATTAATAAAAATTACATATAAGTAATACGTAGTAATATAAAATTAATTTTTGTTTTAGGGTCATCGATGTTGGCAAGATTCTATTCCACTGTCTTCTAGTTTGTGTTCTGATAGTAGTTAAAATGTATGAATAATATTATATTTTAAAATACACCGTAATCAACAATTTATTAGGCATAAAATTTCAGAGAATGCACTACGGAACAGTGCATATCTTTGTAATTTATTTGAAAATCTTGCGTTAAGATTTCCTATACTTAGAATAGGAGGATATAAGTGACCTTAATATTAAAAAAAATTAAACTCTTTTTCCTACGTACAGAATACTTTATAGTTTAATAAATCGATATTCAAAGGTTCACAAAAAATGTTAGAAAATAGTTATGTCGTTTCTTGTTTAAATAGTTTTCCAATCGGACATACCTCATGTAGGACCAGTAAGAATCGTCTTTTTTTTTTTGAATAGTTTGCGACAATAATTTTCATACTTATAACCGTTGAATGTTAATAATTTTTATATTAAATTAAAGTACACTCTTTTTCCTACGGGTAGAATACTTATTCGAATTATAAATCGATATAAAAATGTTTATAAAATGTCGGAGAATGAAATTTTACTTCTTCGCTAATTTCTACTTCTTAATTATTTTTAAGACAATTATTACAATATTATTTTAATACATTCGCATAAACGAAGAAGTTTTTCTAATATACGTATATATACATACCTAAACGGGAAAAAGCGCTAATTTTGGGGCGTCCGACATAAATTCGAGAGGAAACTATTAGAAAAAAAGAGGAAGAGGAAGGAGATGGTAAAACTGAGTTGTTTGGAAAGGTTTGAAAATGGTGGTGGAGAGTATACGATCGTGGTGCGAACGAAATGGCAATAAAGACTATGGGTAACGAAGAACAGGAGAAAAAGAATGAGAAAAAGGAGAGAAAAATAAAAGAAAGAAGAGGATGATGAGGTAGAGAGGTGGTTGGCTAAGGGGTGGTTGGCTAAGGGGTGGTTGGCTAAGGGGTGGTTGGCTAAGGGATGGTCTAGGAAAAGTAAGGGGAAAAGGAGAAGCGAGACTTCGTGGAAAGCTTAATTGTTTGGTCCCGTGGAAGGGGGTGGGGAAGGAAAGAAGAAGGAAGATTAGAATAAAGCTTGCTTTGTGGCGAAGATGGTGTAGCGTGGTCGTAGCTTGGTCGTAGTGTGGTCGTCTTCCAATCTGAAGTTGCGAAGCTTACGAAAAGGAGAAAAGGGAAAGAAAGAAAGAAAGAAAGATTGAAGGAAAGAGAAATAGAAAGAGAGAGAGATAAATAGAATCAGTTTGGTGCGTTTGCAAAGAGAAAGATGGCGGAGGTATGGGGTAAAAGAGTAGAAATACATCTACCCTAGCACGTAAGGATCCTAGAATGAAAAAAACTCCAATGGAACGGCCATACTAGCACTTATTTTTTTTTCCTTTTATTCCTTTTTTTCTTTTTCTTTTTCTTTTATCTTTCTTTCGTTCTTTCTTTCTCTCTTTTACGTCGGCAAACTCGAGAAAGTGGCGAGAATTTAATTAAGAATTTCCATGAGCCATATTGCCGCTGGCACACACGTGTTCCCATAGCCACCGTATCACGTGACTCGAAGAAGAGATTCTAATTAAATCGAAAGAAATCTTTTTCCTTTATCGCCGAGATTCTTTCTCACTTCCTCCTCTCATTCTCTTTCTCTTTCTCTTTCTCTTTCTCTTTCGTTAAATTTAATACGAGACAATTTAGCAAAGGAAAAAAATTTACATTTTAATCGGTCCACGTCTTGTTTAATCGTACGCGTTGTACAAATAAAAAAGGAGAAAAGAAAATAATAAATTTTGCAAAAATCATTCGATTAACTACTCTACTCTCTATAACTTCGGGATTAAATTGACCCATAAGTAATGTCGGTATTTCCAATAAAATCAAATTCTATAGCGTTCTATTTCATTTCGATAGAAAGTATTAGAAAGTTTTCTACTGACGAAAGTACACTCAATAAGGTTATTTATTTAAATACAAATTATTGAAAATTGTCCATTTTTTATTTTAACGAGAGGTCTCAAAATCATTTCATTACACGTTGATTTTAAAGAAACTTGCTTTAATGAACAACGAAGAAGAGTATAAGATATTCAGAACATTTGAAGAAAATCTACGAAGCTTCTTTTTCCAAGAGAACACTTTGATTAAGGTGAAATTAGAATTTTCTTGATAGAGTAAAAGCAATGTGGCGACTTCTTTGATAGAAAGTTTTCCAAGTGATTCCAATATCTTTATTACAACTACGTTACGACTAATCGAAAAATTTATCTTTTCTATAACTTAATATAATATTCTAGAAATGGTTTTGTTTAAATATACATACGTAGAGAAATATATGAAACTGATTAATCTTTGAAGAGATGAAAAAAGAGACGAAGAAAAGAAAAAAAAAAGAAATACGGAGGAAAGATTATGTCTGCACTTACGCTTGCCAAAGGGACGATCTTTCTTGTCCTACTACCAGCCCAACAGACCTCTTACCTTCTTTTTCGGGTGCACGACAATACACTCTATTCTTTCCTTTGACGTTGATCAATGATTCGTCAACGGTATATATATACCTATATATATATTTAGTACATAAATATACTATAGAGAAAATGCACGCATAGTATCTTTTTTTATCGATATATTATATTATTAAATTATATTATATTATATTATATATATATTAAAATTATGTTCATAATTTTTGTTCTGAATTATATCTGTCAATTTTGTGTTATTACGAGTACACCGTCATCGTTTCATTCATTTTGACGACACAATTTAGATAACCCTTAAAGAGGGTTGTCACAGCTAACTGGTTGAATCTTCGATATAATTTTTTTTCTTTTTTAGTCTTTTCTGCATGGATATGTACATAAATATTAAATGAATAGGAATGGAAATGCATGTAGATTATAATAAATCGTTTAAAAGAGAGACAATTCTATACAACCCGTTTATTGTAAGCTTGAATCATATATTAAATAGTATTTATGTTTAAATATATAACTCAAGTATCAAATATGTGTGTATGTGTACTACATGTATATTATCTCATACATCCTGAAAACATTATTTTATTTATTTCTTTGTTTATCATCCGCCTGTTACGTTAATTCGTTAACGTACACATGATTTTGCATCTTAAAATAATGAAAAGAAAAAAAAACAATCTATACCTACTATTTATTACAAGGAATCAATTGTGTGTGTGTATTTTTTTGTATGTATATAAACCTATATATATATATATATATATATGTATAATGTCGTCGACGTTCGTTACGATTCATTACGATTCGCGAGATTCTCTTTTGCACGTTTCTTTAAAGTTTCATTATATTAATTAGTAAGAGAAACAATGTACAAAAGATACCTTCCGCTAGCTAAGAGAAAAAGAGAAAAAGAAAAAAGAAAAAAAAGAATATTTATTCGTTTAGTCAAACTCATTTTTTCTTCATGTTTAAATCTGCTCTTGTTAAGGAAAAACTTACCCCGTGTCACACGTATTTTTAGTTTTAAGATATTCATTCCTCTTATTAGCAAGCGCAATTTTATTTGTTACGATATAAATGTAAATGTTCTTGAATACGTACGCGTAAAATTATATATGCGACAAATTTAATAAATAGAGATTACAATATATCTGGTCGATAAAAACTCGAATAATATCTTTTTTTTTAGGTTTTATTTCGATGAAATCATGATTGAATAAAAATCTTTGGATCAAGTCAACATATGAAAGAGTAAATTTTGTCACATATCAGATTCTTGCCGGTAATCCTACATTTTTTTTTAATGCATAAATCTTATATATTGTACAAGTATCGATTAATGCACGAGTCGAATTTTATGTTTTTTCTTTCTTCTTTAAAATCGTGACATGGCGCAGTTTGTATCCTTAAGATCACAGAAATAATCATGTACATATACATATAAATTCGATGTGTTCGAGAGAAAAAAATTCGTTTGTTCTTTTTTCTTTTTATTTGCGATATATTTCATGGAAAGAAGGTCAGCATCTCGTTCGAATCCAGTCCTATTTTGAAACTCGTATCGAACTCGCCAAGGATAATTTGCGTCCTTTTACACATTATCTCTTTTTCTTTACATATATATATTTTATCATTATTTTATTTCATTTATTTCGATTACTAAAGAGAAACGACGAAAATCGTCGAGTTTTCTTCTTCTTTTTCTTCGTCATATTTATCTGAAATATATAATTGTATATATATATTTCATATATTCCTTTTGGATTTAGTTCAATCTAAGAAAAACGTAGACATAATCTTTCTTTTTCTTTCTTCAGATCTCTTACATTAGTACAGAAGAGATAGTTTAGCTACGATTTTTAAGCGTTTTTATCCTACAATTATTAAATAGGATAATCATTTCCGTACCCACAAATACGATTTTCGCCGTAGTTCGATTTATAATCGATCGACAAAAACTCTCTCCATCTATCTATTTCGACTAAATTTATCTAGATAATTTCACATCGATTCTTATTATAATACGCCACGGCTCTAGAATAATACGATACGCACATACGCGCACGTATTTATGCACGCGCGTCCCTTTAAGACGATTATTAAGAACAATTTTTTTATTTATTTTACGTATATATCTTCTAAGTAATGATAATTATAATCAAATAATCAAATACTTACACAAATAAAATAATAATATAATATAGTATATAATAAGCATTCTCATAATAATATAATAATAACAATAATAATAATAATAATATTTCTATCTAAGAGAATCGTTTTCGCTTTTCTTTTAATTGTAAAAAAAAAAAAAAGAAAATTATCTTTCGTTTCCTCCTTCCTTTTCTAACTAATAACTAACTCTAATCAATATCCTTTTTTTTTAAATCATTAAGCCTTATTACGATCCATCATAATTATCATTTAATGAGCTTACAATCGAGATACATACGACGACGATGCGTTTGCGAATTCGATCCCGTATCTTTTTCTTTCTTTTTCATTTTTTTTCTTTTTTTTTTCTTATACACAGTGGACGGATATACGAGCTACAATTTAGTCTAATATCGTTTACCTTTCGTCCACCTTTTCCTACATTATTTCGCTCTCTCTCTCTCTCTCTCTCTCTCTTTCTCTCTCTCTCTTTCACTCTTTTAATAGAAAAGAAATAAAACAAGAAAATAATTGCAAAGTATCATCACGGTCCCCCCCCCTGTTTTTGTAATATTTTATTGGTAATCCAATGAATTAATTGCAAAGAATACAAAATCTTTACGATTGCTAATATTTCAATAATTAATTATAAAGAAATATCTTATGTACGCGAGATTATGCTTAGCACGATCGATGTTTAATCGAATGAAACAATTAAAATCGTTCAACAACGCGACACGCGATATTTTATTCACGTTTAATTTTATTTGGCACGACATCTTATCAATTAATTTTTGATAGAATAGAAAAAAAGATATAATAATAATAATAAAAAGATAACGTCCCCACCCCCTTATTTTTTGACTGTTATCTCGCTCTCGCATCGTTATCGTTCTAGCACGGTTAAGTGTGACGTATAACATCACTCGCAGCCCCCTTCCTCCTCCCTTTTCTTCCCCATTCACCCGCTTAACATCCCTTAATGATAATTTATTTATAATTATCTTATATGAACACTTATGATATTAAACCCTCTTACCGATTAATAGAAAAGGAAGGCTTACTCTCCTATTTTCTCTCTCATTCTTTCTCTTATTCATGCATTCTAATTTCCCTGTTTTTTTTTTCTCTTTTTTTTTTCTTTTTGAAGAAGAATTATTTAAACGAAAGGGAAAGATGGAGGGTGGGAGAGAGAGAGAGAGAGAGAGAGAGAGAAAGAGAAAAAAGACACACACGCATGCATGCATATAATTTCTTTCCATCATTCTATGTTTTTTTTGTTGTTATCTTTTCGAATATCATAAAGTAATGTACTTTACTTTTAATAGTAGTCAACATTATCATTATTATTACTGTTATTATAATTATTATCATCATTATCATTATCATTATTACTAATAATCATTGTCATCGTCGTCGTCGTTGTTGTCGTCAATGATTTATCGAGAAATATTATTAAGACCAACGCAATTTAGTCATTTATATTCGTATTTTTATTTATCTAAATGAAGCACCACAAAATATGCATGACCATTCTTCTCTACTTGCTATTATTCAATTTATTTTTCTATTTTTTTTTCTTCTTGAAAATCGATAAAATTGATTGAGGAATCACTCGACGACTACGACGAAGGTCTTCTTTGTGTGTTCTCGTTGTTCTACCCGTTTGATAGCTGTTTAAACGGTTTTCTTTCTATTCGCATTATGCGAATATTCTTATCCTCTTTCTTTCTTTCTTTCTTCTATATAATCTTATAAATACTAATTAATCTATATATATTTATAGATATATATAGATACTTTTCTATCTTATATCGTACACATCTTACGCACATATATGAATATGATTAATTTATGTATTTATATATCGTCAATGTTCTCAGCCAAAAAATCACTAACTAAAATTTATGCTAATCTGAATTATTGCTCGCGTAGAACAAATTTCTAAATAAGAAAACCAATGCTTTCTACTATGTTTTATCTCTGTAACAGAACATATAGTGAGTTTTATCTTGACTGGTTTATTAAATATTAAGTTAGTTAAGAAATTGTTTGTTAGTAACTTTTGCTCGAACATAAACGATATATATTTATATGCTGCACCTAACACTAGCGATCGTATGATATATATATATATATATATATATAATATATTTAATATTTTCTCTCTTTCTTTCTCTCACTCTCTCTTTTACCATAATATCGTAAGCATGGGTTTCCATGTGCGTTCTCTGTATATGATCATCTTCGTGTGTATATAATATTTATAACGTACAACGAATTTTCTATAAGTAAACATCCGTTTTACTATCACTCACTCGTATTTTCTCTCATACACATTCATTCAATCTCGTGTAATCATTTTGTTTAATTACATGCATATCGTATATTTTTCGCGTTCATTTTTATTTATTTATATATTTATATTTGTATTTATATTCGTATATATCTATATATATATATATATATATATTTAATTATTTATGTATATATTTATAGCGTGCGTCACTTAGAACACTATGAGGTTTACCTTAACAAATGACAGAGATCGTTTTTACATACGGCGAAATATCGATGCAAATCGGTAGGTGATAAGGGGGGGGAGGGAAGTAAGCGAGGAGATAGTAGTTGAATTGAAAACATTGTCGCGCTTCCTAATTATTTTTTTTTCTTCATCTTCACATTCCTTTTTTTTCTTAATTGACACCGTGCCACGCATTACATCTATTATAAATATATTTCCTTATATTTTTATCAGCAATACGCGTTGCTTCAAGAATGGAGAATTAGAAAAAGACAACAACAAAAAATAATATAGAAATCCAAAGCAATATCGAGCTGAAATAAAGAACAATGTTTTCCGAAATAAAAGGCTATCTCTTCGTAAAAATAATCGAACATATAATATCGATGATAATAAAATACGATGATACTGATTTCGATCGAGAAATCGTAAATATCCTTTTGTTAAATTTGTCGTTGTTATTTCATCGATCTTGTCCAGTACTAGTCCTTTATTTTTCATATTCTTCTTACCTATTCTCTCATTGTTTTATTTAATTTATTTATTTTTTGTTTTTCATATTGAAGTATCCAACCTCCTTCTCGAGAAGAATGAATAGGACGAGAAGGAGGATGAAAAGGACTAGGTAGGAAAAAATGAGGGAGAGGAGTGAGAGAGGATAAGGGTTGAAGAGATAGACACGCCCTTCCCGTTAATTATTCATTGCGTCACAATTGCACTAACGTAAAGTTGTATTTTTGAAGTATGCGTATCGTCGTGGTCTGACATAGTTATGTCTAAATCTTATCACAAGTGCTCGATCCATCCTTGCATCCTCGACAATCGGACAGTCTGAAACATAAATTAATATCATCAAATAGTCATTAAATATATAATTATTATGAACATTTTATATATAGATTGTTTATTGTGAAAGTGGTGCAAATCGTTCATTTATTGTCATACTAAATGCATTTGAAATTGTCAAAGTTTAAAAAAAAATCGTATAATCCGAAGATACTGTGATTCGACAAAAAGCATTGCTCTTCGATATCATATGATCGAGGTAACGTGTACACCTGCGAAAATACAAACCGAATTCGTTATCGTTTTAACTAGTTGAAAAAAAAAAAGTGCGAGTAACGTCGATACGAAAACGCCTCTTTATTTCAAAGTTATTATCGATACGCATATGTAATGTAAGTATTATTAGCCTATGCCTTTCGTGAAAAGGGAGCCACTTGTCTAAACACCAGATTTTCTAAACTTCCTACGATGTTCCGCGAAAAGTTAAACTCGCGTATATCATTGAAATGAGAATTTTCGAACGATGCAATAAACTTAGATGCTATTTCACTATTACCAACAATTTTTCTAATATTATTTATCAGAGAGAGCCAACCCCAAGACAAAAATTCGTCCCACGCGAAACATAAAATTGACAATAACGTTCTTGGTTTGTAAATTGACAAAAAAGAAAAACAAAAAATGATTAAATACATTTTTCATTACCGACAATTTTTCTTTCTTATTACGCAACGAACAGAACAGAGGGGAAAGACAAAAGAAAGATGGAACGCGAGTAAAAAAGAGAAAGAGAAAGAAAAAGAAAAAGAAAAAAAAAGGAAAAATAGAATGGAAACTAAAAATAAGAACGGAAATGAGAGAAATTTCAGAAAAGAGTTCCGAGTTTCTTCTTTTGCTCGATTTGCTAGCGTAAGTCGTACCGGACGTTCCTCGGCATTCGTACGATAAAGACGCGAACCAAGAAGGGAATAGTCAAAAAAGGGAAAGAAAGAACGAAAGAAGAAGAAGAAGAAGGAGAAGGAGAACGGGATCGTTGAAACGGAAGCATTGTTTAGGAAGAACTCGATATATACTCGTGGAAAAGAGATGGAAGAGAAACGAATTCAAGCCCTTCCTACCAGTATCTACCACCCTCTCTCCCACCCTCTCTCCCATCCTCTCTCCCACCCTTGTTCCCATCTTCCTTTCCACTCCTCGTACTTTCTCATTCTCTATCTCTCCTTCTCTCTACTATAGCAAACGTGATTTACATGCACGCCCCCAACAGTCCTAGTTCGCTTTTATCGTAGCACTTTTCGCGTAACCATACATACATACATATATGCACATATATACCTATAGGACTGGTACAGTTGAAAGCGTAGGAAGACAGGAATAAAGAGAGAGAGAGAGAGAGAACAACGAGGACAGACGGACGGACGGGGTTCGTTCGAAAATCCTGAAATTGGGTTTTACGTTTGGCACGTCATTACTTTGTTTATGAGCATAGGAACGCGTTGAGACAGGGAAGAATAAGTGTACCTCGTCGTTCGGGTCTAATATTTACCGGTCGGTCAAGCTCGTCGCGCCATTTTTTTAGGGGCTCGCGAAAAAAAAAAATGAAAAAATAGGGTTCAAAGCTATAGGACAAAAATGAACAAAGATGGAGGAAAATAATTCAAACGGAGGAAGAGAGAGGGGGTGTTTTACGTAGCAAAACGTTCCAATGAGAAGAGATCGTATCGTTGGAGGATCTGTGCCACACTTTGGCAAGAAACCAATAGCGAATAATTTCAACGTTTAGAAAGGACACGTTTCGTTTTATCCTTTTATTTTTTTTTTTTTATTTTTCTATCGTCATCGATAAAACTCCTTCGACAATATTTTTATTCGATTAATGTTCGTAAATGATAATAACATTTTGATTTGTAATCGGTAGCGTGCAAGCGACGAGTTCACCAAAATGGTCGGCAGCGAGGTTACCCAAAACGAATATCAAAGTTTATACTTTTACGGATTTTTTTCTGTACGAAATTAAATATTCATTTGATGGAGTATTTTTGAATATACCGTATTGTTCGTAAATGAAGTAAAAAATGGAAAATTGAAACGACAACAGGTATAATCATAAATATGAATATGATTAATTTTGGAAACTTTGCTCGGCTTTTATAAATCCATGTATTTCTCTCGTAATTAAAATAAAGTAACTAAATGAGAAACGGCGGGTGCCGTAAGTGCGATAAATGTGTACTAATAAATCGAATTCTCGCGTATTCCCGGTGGTATTATCGAGAGAGACGAATAATTGCAACGCCTTACGAAGAATCCACTTCGCGTTCTTCATTACGAACAGCTGAGTGAGAGATAAGATTTAATGGTTCGTTAAATGGCACTCCGTCTCTCTTCCTTTCTCCCTCATTCTCTCTCTCTCTCTCTCTCTCGCTCTCTCTTTCATTCTTTCTTTTACTTTCAAAAACAATCCGATATGCTATCGGATCTACTCTTCGTTCATGAAGTTATCCATACAGTTCTAGCGATAGAAACGATATTTAGACGTCTCGAAATAGATACTCAAATTATTTTTGCCTTTATACGAATCAAAATTATAACCATGTCCTATTTTCTCCTTTCTTTAATAAACTTAGATCAAATTGTATGATTTTCATTTGAATTCTAATCTTTCAATTTAATTACGATTTCTATCTCAATATAATTGAAGACAACTTTGTATGTGTTTTTTCAATAAATTTAAACTTCGATTATATATAAGAAAAAGTATGATCTCGTGATATATCAATTAGATAATTTTTCGTCTAATGAACGGTTCGTTATAAATAAATATGCATCCATATTTGTTTAACTATTGTATTTCCATGATTTGGTCGTAGTAGTCGCATATACTAAAATCAATCACTCAAATTCTTTCTTCTTATTCTTCTTCTTTTCCTTTTACTTTTTCTTTTACTAAGAAGAAACCCGTTTGTATTCGCGTCGCGATTTAGAACGACTGGCCGTTGAAAGGAAAAGCACTTAGGTTTGCGGAAACAGGAAGAAGGAAGAGAAATTCCTAAAAGAGAATGGAGAAAAGTAGTAAAAGGTAGATATAGAAGCGTTCGAGTATCTTGTCGTTTCGTATCGAACATTCTGTTAATATACGTATACACAGATACAAGCGCGTAAAAAGTCTGTGAACGTTACGGATTAAGTTTTAACAAAGATTTAACCATTTGAAAGAGCAAAAAAAAAAAAAAAAGACCGATGGACAACGGCACTCTCCTTGGTAATCGCTTTCCGATTTCGATTTCAACGACGTTTCAGATATTTTTATATTATTTTTTTTTTTATTTTCATCGTACCATTTCTTTTACTCCAAATCCACACCGATTCGTAATTATAATATTTAGTCGTTAATCGATAGATGTTAAATTATCCTTGTTCTCGTTACGCGCTATCGCAAATTTGAATAATCAAACTAAATAACAAAAGGTGTATTATCCGTCAAGATTGACTAATTGTAGCAAACATCGATAAAACGTGTCTACTTCCTTTCCGAAGGGGAAAAATCTAATATTAGTCATGTCCTTTCTTTCTTCCTTATTTCTTTTTTTTTTTATCTTTCGCGGCATTGCTCGAGTCCTATCAGATTTCGGTAGATTTAGATGGCGAATGATGTAGAGTAGAAAGAAGAATGGTTGAGAGAATCCCTACTACGAGCACTTTCCCAAACTTTCTCACATAAGCAGCCACATAACATAGACATACATAGGTGTGGATATATATGTGCTTTATCTCACACGTTCAAAGACCATACACGTTCCGTTTTCGTTGCAGAATGAAAGATCGTGCGTCGATGGTAAAACGTACCCCCCTCAAACACCCTCTGCTTCCTGCTAATGGATTCTGCACTCTGATTTCACCTACTCTTTCTTTCTTTCTTTCTATCTTTCTTTCTATCTTTCTTTCTCTTTCCCTCCTTTTTCATTTCTTCTATTTTTCTTTTTTTTCTTTTCCATCGTCCACTCAAATTCATACTCATTCGTTTATGATTTTTAGCCATTGTATTAAATCCATAATACGTTCGAAATGAATCTCCTACGCGAATATATTTAATTCAAAATTTTGTAGTCAGATTTTTGATGGGAGGAAAATTTTTATAAATTATTTTGTTCATGTTTGATGCGATAAAAAAAAAAGATTTAGCGGTAACGTACACTAATCTATCTTCGAAATATCATCGATAAAACTGTTCCAATTCATTTTCTTTTTAGGCAATTTCAGGGACGTCTCTCTATAGAAAATATCGAGGACAGATTCAAATATACGAAGCATCGTTTGATTTTAATCTAAAAAAGTAGGCGACGCCATTCTTCCAGCAACTAAAGAGAGAGAGAGTGAATAGTAGTGGTTGTGTGCATATGTGTGGGTATGTGTGGGTATGTGAGAGATACAAATAGGCAGAAAGAGAGCACAGTTTTTAATATTTTTAATTTTCGCTTGGAAAGCGTCGTTTTTATATGTCCTGACATGTACACGCGTACACGCGAACACGTACGGACATACATATAAATTCACATTTACAAAAGGACACATTAAAAGCGAATCTGTACTAGAGGATACGAATACGCGCATTTAAACGGGGAATGGAAAAAAAATAGCCTGGGTATATACGTTTCCGATGTATGATCTGCCAATTGATATATATATATATATAGATATGTATGTATGGGTATATAAAGCAAACTCGAGCAAAAATGTCGAGGCTGATTGAATTAGATTGAGATACGCGTTGTTAAAAAACGTCCAACGAGGGCGTACATATATAGTAACGCGCAGGTAGATGAACCGAATAGAAGACAATTTATAGCTGAAAAAGTTTTCGTTACGTATTTGGTGTGTTAGCTCTCTTTTATCGTTAGTTAACTTAGATATTACGCACTAAATTCAGCGATTTCGCGTTTAGCAAATTCTCAGATTACGATTTCCTCTATGCTTTCGTATCTTAAAGGAACTTAATGACGGTATAACGAATGCACTCCCACGTTAAAGTTGTTATCATCTAATCAAGTTTTTCTTCTTCAAGAAAAATGAAGAAAAAAGAAAAGATATTTTTTGGAGATTGCACAAGTTGAAAAAAAAAAAAAGAAGACTCAATACGGTGAAGATTTGGTAAAAGAGAAAAAGTGGTAGGGTGGATTAGCGCCATCACTATTACTCGAACGGGGGTTGATGTCCCACGTAGACGTTTGACATCGGCTTGTACAGGTTGCGGTAGAATAGAAAGAAAAAAAAAAAGAAAAAGAGAGAGAGAGATGCTTTCGAGGGAAAGAAAAAAGAAGACCGAGAGAAGCCTGCCTGCCTGCCTGCTCGTGGCGGTTTGCGAGGGTGGTTTGGTGGGGGTGGTTTGGTGGAGGTGGCCACGTGGCGCCGCGGCGCGCCGTTCCGGCGCCGACCTCCCGCACGTTCCTCCCTCACGTTCCTCCCCCACGTTCCAAAGACCAGACGACCCATAAGACCCTACCGTCCTTCTTCCCTTTTGACTTTAGAGAAGGAAGCATTCTTCTATCGACCTTGCCTTCTTCTTCTTCTTCTTCTTCTTCTTCTTCTTATTCTTTACCTTATATTCCGAACTTTGGAAAGGTTCGTTCTTTGCGTTATCTTTTCATTTAGGATTAATCCTTTCGCGAGGAAAAATATCATTACATTGACATAATACCGGTTGTTAATTGGTCGAAATTGTCGCACGGTGCTTACGTTTACCATCGTAAGTTAACGTCGACGAAGCCGTCAGTCTGACGAATTTATAGCTCGCCGGTTGATCGTACACGGGGTGGAGTTAAAGGGGGTTTTCGTCAGCCCATCGATACTACTACCGAAACTCCGAGTTCTCGAGCAGCAGGCTGGAGCCTGACTAAGTGAACGTATCGATTTCCTACAGCTAGTAGTAGTAAAGTGTAGATAGAAAAAGGGAGAATAAGTAGAAGTAGAAGGAAGAAGTAGTAATCGTGATTCAACCTTTCGATTCGACCATTTTCATACATCAGCTAGCTACGAGCGTATTTCGCGACATTTTTCGAAATTTCATGGCCACTCTCTCGTATAGCAGCAGATATCCAATGATACTCGAAAAAGGGACAAAGAATACTGCCGTTAAAAAGTACGTCATTGTTCTTTATCGAAAAAGAGAGACAAATGCAGGCAGGAAGGAGAAAAAGAAGAAGATTCCGAAAGACGACCTTGGTTCGGTCCAAGTAATCTACCGAAAAATGCTACTCCCTGAAACTTGGATTAGCTCGATCACGATGCTAGTTCCTTACAAATAGAATGACCGATAGATCATTTCAAAACTTTCATCATTTACTCGAAACTTTTTCTAATGTCAAATATTTCATCGAATTGGATATATTCGCGTACCTAAAATAGATAGATAGGAAATTTATATAATAGTATACATTGGTGCAATCATTTTTCATCTTAAAAATCTTTCACCGATGCGTAACTTGAATTAATTGAAAAAAGAAAAGAAAACAAAAATATCTACCAGTTTCGATAATTTATCAATGAGTTTCCACGAAGATGATTTTGATCTAGACACGGATGAATGAATTAACGGAAGGAAGAAAGAAAGAAAGAAAGAAAAAAGCAAGGATATTTCTTAAGTGGAACGAGACGTCGATGAGTCGGACGGGATCGTAGTAGCAGGAGAAAAAAGAATGCCACGGATCGGACTCGGTCCGTTCCTTCGAGTTTTCACCCCCGCACGGTGCTCGCCATTTTTATGGTTACGTCAGCATGTTTCACTTGCCGACTCTGAAAGTTTTCGTTCGGCGACAAGATATTTCAAGTGGTTGGTTGGTTGGTTTGGTTGGTCGGTCGGTCGGTCGGTCGGTTGCTTGCTTGCTCGGTTCTTCGTTCCAAACTGAAATATTGGACGGTTCTTTCTTGCAGCCGCGTGTTTCTACTTCCCAGATACCACCCCCACCAACCCTCTCTCTCTCTCTCTCTTTCTCTCTCTTTCACTCTATCGCGTATCACGTCATCCGGCATCTCACGCGCCCTTCTTTTTCCAACCCCTCGTATACTTATTCTCTTTTTCTTTCCCCATCTCCGTTTCCTGTCATCCCCTTCTTCATCTTCATCTTCTTGTTCTTCTTCTTGTTCTTCTTCTTCTTCTTCTTCTTCTTCTTCTTCTCCTCTTCAACATCAAAAGAGAAAAATTCTCCATTTTACCTTCCCGGCGCCTTCTTCCTCTCTCTTTTAAAGGAAAGAACTTTTTCACGACTTACGACATAACGCGCATTAAGAGGAAACCACCACGCCTAACTATCCATGAATGAATTACATTCCTCTCCTGGCCCAAGCACACCGCTAATTTCGGAATCGCGACCCGAAAAAACATTGAAAGTGTCTATTAATTCGAGCGGACGGCAAAGCTTCGTTCCGCTTCGTAGATCTCGTAAGAAAAGTATACGAGGTAGAAGAAAAATGGAACATATAATAGAACATGTAATAATGATATTATAATAAAAAAAGGAAAAGAGATTATTTTTGGGAAAAAGAAAATTGATCAATTGTTGAAGTTTGAAAGAAGCGATAAAATGTAGGAAGTATTTTGAGAGAGAAAGAGAGAGAGAGAGAGATGTGTACAGTAGTTTTAATAATAACGATTATAATAATATTAGTAATAATGATATTAATAAGAAATGTGATAACAATCATGGTAATATAATGATAGTAATAGGAAAAGAGGATAAAATGAAATGTAACGAACGACTACGGTTGACTCGAGATATAATTTCAAATCTAATTCGAAATTGATTTCTTCGTCTCGCCATGTAGAACGAATTAAATTGGAACGTTTGCTAAGTAAACGCGTCTTTTTCTATGCCACGAGACTTTTGTTCATCCCTCTCTCTCTCTCTCTCTTTCTCTATCTCTCTTAGAATAACTAAAAGTAGTTACGAGTGTAGGTATCTCTTAACTATTTTCAATGATCGAAAAATAAAACGTCTCCCCGACGATAATTATTTTGAGATTATTTGGGAATTAAACTCGATAAAAAAAAACGACAAACAACGAACCAAAGTAGCAGACGTTTCAATCGAAATCAAAAACAAACATTAATTTATCATAAATGAATTTTCATCGAGTTCATTTAGAATATACACATAAGGTATGCTATTAAAGATCGTGTAAAAGGATTCGTTCGAAGAGTTCCAGAAGACTATTACATTTCTCCGAACCGAAATGTTCTATGAGAAAAGGATAGAGAGAGAAATAGAGGAATAGCCAAATAGGATGTAATACTGCATACGAGGCGTCGACATCTGAAAATACTCTACCGAAAATACGATTACTCGTTTGCCAGAAGATAATAGCCTCATTACTTTAGTCTGCCTCTTAATTCTCGGTCAATTCGATCTAGTCAATTACCAAAGTGAAACAGAAAGAGATAGATAGAGTAGAAGAAGAAGAAGAAGAAGAGATAGAAAAGGATTGTCAATGATGATCGATAATCTTCGATGAAACGAGAAATGGATTGCACATCCTCGACTTGGTTTTTCCTATTTCAAAAATCAAACGACTTCTTTTTTCTCATAATCGTGATAAGTTGCTGACTTATCGTTTAGGTTACGCGCGTACTCAAAGAAAAAGTAAAAGAAAGCGAAAGAGTGAGGGAAAATAAAAGAGATAAATAACGAGACCCCACGTACGGAGATTCTCGATCATTCTTCTTTGAGAGAGAGAGAGAGAGAAAGAGAGAGACAGGAGTTAAGAGGTTAAAGTTCACGTCGCATACATCGTTCTCGCGTCGAGATACCCAGCCTTCCTCCCTTCTTTTCCTTCTCTGTAAGTTGCTCTTTCGTGGAAAAGTCCGCGTTAGAAAGAGCTAATTGTGAGTAATAGATCGTCCCTTGGTCCAAATAGAGAATCGACCCTTCTCTACTAGCGATGCTAGACTACCTCGAATTGTCAAGCAAAGGAAATAAAAGATAACCTTACTATCTCTCTCTCTCTCTCTCTCTCTCTCTCTCTCTCTCTCTCTCTTTCTCTTATTTTCAGTAGGCCACGAACACTATGGAAAACTAAAATTGTCAGCCCTGACAGATCTACGAGCGTTGCCCTGATAAATTCAATTAAATAATTATACTTTTCTCTTCTTCTTCTTCTTCTTCTTCTTATTCTTATTCTTATTCTTCTTGTTCTTTTTGTTCTTCTTGTTCTTCTTGTTCTTATGTCGTAATTCGCGAAGCTCTCTCACTTTCTTCTCGTTTTCGGACACTTCGGTATATCGTCCCCTGCGAGAAAAGGAGACCTCTTGACATTTGGAAGGAACGAGAAGCCATTTCTGAAGTTTATAGCCGAGTCTTCTCTGATCGTACGACAACTACAACGACTACGACTACTACTACTACTACGAGAGACAGAGACAAGGTGAGGAAACTGAGAAAGGAAGACGACCAGAGCGGTTCGTCTTAATATAAAGCGAGTTGGTAAGTTTGGTGCAGCGAATAGGAAGCTAACTTATAATGCGATTTGTTTAATCGGCGCCAACTACTTTGTTCCGTCCGTTCGTCGTTTTCAGTAGTTCTTAAGAAGGAACGAGAAGGTATACTACCATCCCTTTCTATGCGATTCCTCTTTCAACCCCTATTTCAAAGCCCCTTTTTCAACAACTCTTTATCCAGTTTGACCTTTTATTCGCGCTATTAAAAAAATAGATATCACATAAATAGGCATCATCTCTTTTCTTTCGCGTTAGATATTTTCATTTGTCCAAATGCCCGATCATTTGAATAACTAACAAATCTTGTTATAATCTTCTGACTTATGTTTTACGACACAACATTTATGCATCCTATTCGAAGCTTAAACGATACGATTATGATCTATTTATATATTTACGTTCGTAACGCACAGAAGTCTGATGAAACGATGACAGAAAGTTTGCTTTTTACGGACTCTAAAATCGTAGTCATTCGGAAAAATTAAAAAAGCCGCGTATCAGGGACTCGTAAATTCTCCTTTACGACGATCGTAACTGTAAAAACTATCGAACAATCTGACTACATTCTCGCCGAAAGAGATTTTATATTATCCTTCCGGATAAACGAAATGTCTTCGATGTCAGATTTATTGAAATATTATCGCTCTTCGATCGATCATATCGATTATATATTTATCCAGTTAGATTTTTTTCTTCATTCGAGGCTCTATTTTCGATTAAAATCGTATTTATAAAATTATTATTCGGAAAATGTAATCGAACGATTCAATTACTGGCAAATCCATCGATTCTAAGCCATTCGAATATCGATTATTATATTTCGAATACTGATTTAATAACGATTAAAACGATTAATCTTTAACATCATTCCTACGGTATTTTAATTTATCAAATAGAAAAAAGAAGATTGAGGGAAGAAGTTGGATACACCGGGAGGCATGGATAGACGGATGGATAGACGGATGGATAGACGGATGGATCGTTGTTGCCATGACAGTCCTTTTCATGGAACGGGAAACTAGAGAAAGAGAGATCCCAACTACTATATATATATTCAAATCCACGATCTTTCATTCAATATATTAGTACATGTACATATTATATTCTATATCATTTTACATTCTAACAACATTCTGACGTTTCGATATGTCAAGTAGTTTTTTTATTTACTGTAGTATTGAAAACTTCGTCGTATTTTATTTTTTCTATTGCCGTAAGGGTATATGTTAACGGGGATGATGGAACAAATAAGTTGATTGTCGTATAACAATGCGAGAAATAATTGACAAATATATATTTATTTCAAATACTCTAGAGTCTTGATATGAAAAAAGTTATGAAAAGAAAATTCCTTCTCTCGGACAAGCTAATAATAATTATTGTACAGATAATGAAATAATATTTAATGTTAAAGTATAATGGTATAAAATGAATTCACAGAAAGATCAATCGAATAAATCTCGAAGAAAAAGAGAGAAAGAGATGAAAGAATTTTCTTTCCTGCAGTTTCCGTGCAACGACCATCACAATCCAGGCTTTAAGGAACTATGAGCTTGAATATCGTTGGAAAAGCTTTAAAAGTGAGTGAGTGAGTAAACAAACAGTGAGTTTGTTTACCCTTCGGAGAACGTGGAGGAGAAGAGGAAAAGACTAGAGCAGGATGCTGCTCGGATGTCGGAACACTCCTTGATACTACTACTATCTTGTCTTTTCTCTCTCTCTCACTCTCTCTCTCACTCTCTCTCTCTCTCTCTCTCTCTCTCTCTCTCTCTTACTACTATTTCCTTTCTTTTTCTCTTTCTACCACCATGACCTATCCCATTTCATTCTTCTCTCCTTGATCTCCCGAGGATTCGTCGAGAAAAAACAACAAACCCGTCGGCGTCCCGCCAATCTGTTACAACCTTGAACACCGTTGCAAAATACCTGCTGCATTATCATGCATTTACACGACAAATCTTACGTAAATAAATGCATTTACTTTGACCTATCTCATTTTATTAAAATCATAAGACATATAACATTTATTAAATAAGGACAAATAATTCACGACGTGTTTGTAAAAATTTGTTTTATTATTTATTACAGAATGCATTCAAACGATACTAATATTTTCTTTATTATCTGAAATTATAATTTATAATATCAAGTAACTAAGATAATTTATGTCATATTTTTAAATCACTTTTCTACAAAACATTTTCTGAACGAATGCTTTATTACTTTTTCTTATAGGACAATAAAATACGCTTAATAAAGATCAAAGTTCTTTACTTTATAGTAAAAGAGATAAATAAATAACTTGATAGATAGATAGATAGATAGATAGATAGAGAAAATTCAAATGAGAGGATCGGAGGAACATCGTGTTTCTAGTTGGACGATTCGAATGTAGGAAAGTTCCTAACACTGAGTAGATCAAGATAGAGGAGAGTAGGTCTAGGAGCTGATGGAAATTCGTGTACCAACCCATCGACTACGACACGTTCATCGAGCTTAAAAGAGAGAGAGAGAGAGAGAGAGAGAGAGAGATAGATTGTCGTAACGTGTTTGCGATTAACAAGGCGCGTGAGCCCTGCAAATCGCTCGGGAAGGCAACGAGTCGACGTAATTATTTCAAGGCCACTGAACATGCGATCGAGCAAACCCTTCGCGACGGATCACACTCTGCTTCGGTGATCCTGAGGCGCCGATAATCCTCATCATATCTCTCTCTCTCATACTACCTTTCGTAAGATTCTTACTACACACGTTGTCCTTCCATCCATCCTTCCTTCCTTCCTTCCTTCCTTCCTTCCTCTCCTAGAACGATAGTTCTAACGACGATGATCGTTCAACACCATGCGCATCCGCATTATTCCGATTTACCTGCGAAGGAAGTCTACGCGAACGAGAATTCCTCCCGTCTAATCCTTTGAGACAAACTGTCGAACCTAATTCGACATATATATGTAGATATGTAATAATGTCTTCAACGCGTCATATTTAAAGATATTTATGGTACATTTATTATTGTAAAATTACTATTCGTTGGGTCAGTATTTCTATATAGAGTTTTCTTTTTTTGGGTTAAAAGTTATATTTAAAAAATACCAAACGAATAAATAGAAGCATTCTTTTTTGATAATTAACAGTCTATGAATTATTTAATGTTATCGTTAACTGGTCTAACATTTGATGTAATTCGATGGACCAAATGGTAAATCAATCTCGTAATCAGAAAATAATTGGCAAATCGTTTAATATTACAAATAGATTCGTTTTTAATTAGAATGTTACGGTATTGAAATATAGCTAATTCACATAGTGATTAAACATTGACGTTTAAATGTCTAACTTCGAACTATTTTGTTCATCGTACATTCGTTAGTATCCAATATCTAATTAATAAATAAATAAAAATTAGCAAGACCTTTTCTTAATTCAAAGTAATTCGCAATAATCCAACCAAAGTTTCGGATAAAATACTTATGTCGAATGAAAATACATCTAACGAAGTTGTAGTAATCTTTATCTTTCTCCTATAAAGCAACTTCTGAAATAAATACTATTTACAAGTCTGTTAGAGACAAACTACTATTCCATACGCGATAAATGTACCATAGATATTCTTGTGTTCGAAGCAAAATGATTGCGAACGATGACGAAATAAGACCGAGAGATAAGATGTGATAACGGTAGCAAGTAGATACATATTACGATCTTTATCGTCTTTTTGCTTTTTGGATTAACGAGTATTTCTTTCTTTCTCTTTCTCTCTCTTTCTATCTGTCTATCAGTCGTGAGTACGTGCCCCCTTCGATAACACGATCGATCGAGTTTACTTTCGATGATACGAACAATCCATATCGATTATCTACGTTCCATTACTTTTGAATTCGATCTAACAGGCCTATAAACACATTCCTAACTACTTTTTTTACGATTGTTAGTTTAATCTGATTTGTCACCACTCTCTTTTCTAATGATTAAAGTATCTATTACGTAAGTAATGTAATACTTGCATGTAACAGAATACAAACGGATTTGTTTCGTGATTGGATTCGTTCGAATACGATTAAGGCTCAATTTTATGCTATTTTTTTTTTGTCTATATCGATTTGACAAAGGAACGGTGCAAATATCTGACGTTAATAAAAATTCGGAAGCAAAAGAAACGATTGGCAACTATCGAATTTGTCTAATAAAAATGAAACAAGTGTGCCGAAGTTAAATGGAAAAACGATGAGATCGTGTTTCACGGTTTTACGAGGAACAAACGAAAAAAGTTGAGGGGAGGAAAAAAAATAGTAGGAAGATCCGATAGAACGAATAGAAAAAGGTTGACAGTATCATCATCGATGTATGCCAATCACCGAATGCAGAACCAGTATACCTCGATTGTCCATGATGAAATTACGCGGGTGGTGGTCGAGCGATGGCACGCAATGACGATGGTGTTGATGTCGCGTTATTGCGTGTTGTGTCTCGATTGAAAAAGGAAACAACTAAAAATAGACCGATAGATATATAGAGATAGAGAGAAAGCTGTCACGCGTTTTAACATTGGGGGTGCGCGCACGCGGCAGGGCATCAAACAAATGACTCTCCTCAATTTGGCACATTCAGCGTGTAGCTTGTTGCGTTCCCATTCATTCGGTACTTCATTCGGTGCTTCATTTCGTGCTACCTCATCATATACTGCCACTTTACATATTCCCCTTTCGTTGTTATTCCCTTTTCCTTTCCATCCAACCTTCGTGGAATAACTTCAATACGTGCATAAAAACTTTCATTCCCTGGTGGTGGTTACTAATATTCATCATTTTTTTCCCAAGTAATTTATTTTTAAGAAGATATTTACAAGCAATCGATTCGTTCACACAATTGATTTCTCCGATCGATTTTTTAGCATGACAATGAAAATTTTCTACAAGAAATATATTTGTATTATATTTCTTATATTATCGTGTTTGATTATAAGTAAAGAAAAATGTTAGTAACATGAGAATGATATTAGAATTCGCACGCGTTCGAAAATGTTAAGGGTGCCAAAAAGCAAAGATACCATTGGAATCATGTGTGCCGTTTTCTATTCCGTCTAAGGGGTTTATATATATATATCTATATATAATAAATATCTATATATATGGATACACACTTATTTAGCGTGTAAATACTCGAAGGACTCTGCCAGAAGAGCAACAAGTGCTCTTTTCTCCTATCAAAGCTTCCTCTGGTGGCTTACTACTAGCTTGCAAGCTCGCTTACTCGCTTATTCTTCGCTTGCTTGCGAGCTTTTACCTTACAAGAAGCTGTTCTTGATGTATCCTCGCGCGTGACGAGACGTCCGTTTTCCTCCTTTGGATTTCGATTTATATTCTTTTGATGCATGTGTGAGAAAGAAGATTGTTAAAACACCGTTAAATCTAACCACTTGTATCTCTACTATCTTTCTTTCTTTTTTTTTTTTCTTTCTTTATTTCTTTCTTTCTTTCTTGGCAATAAGCCTTAGGTTTTCTTTTATTTTTCATCCGTCTTTCTTGCTTTCTGTAATAGCAAACGCAGTATATAGATACTTCAGTTCTCTCCACAGTAGCGTAGAAAGGTATTATCCTTTTCTTCTATTCTTCCTTTTGTCCATTCTTTTTCTTCTTTCACGAAGGGTATACCTACTACTTGCGGTCGGTGCGAACCGAACGCGTGCCAACGATTCCAACAGGCTACTTTTCTAACAGGGAGATACCACCGAGATTCAACTCCTTTGGACACCCGCTGCGCGTTATCCGACTTTTACCCTTCTTCTTATTTCCGATTGTCCACGCGCGTCCATTTCCCTCTTTCTTTTTCTTTAACAAAATTCTTTTCTTCCTCGTTTAAACGAATATCCAAAGAAGATAACTCAATTGTTCGGGGTATACCGTAGCATTTATTATTCAAGATATTTTATTGAATGTAGACTCTGTAAAATAATTAACCCTTTCGCGGTGAACAGTGCCCTTTAGTGTCCAATTGTTATCAATATATGAACCGTTTATTTTGAAATATAATATAATAAATTTAATTTGTTTTTTTTTTTTCGGCTGCTTCGAGTTTAATTCATTTCTGAGCACTCCACTGCGAAAGGGTTAAAATATTACGTTAAATCGTATAATTTTGAACAAATTGAACATCAATGCTGTTTAAATGCGAGATCGAAGAAGAAAACCGAGCGTTAAGGGTTAAATGATAGGAACGGTAGAGAAGAACGTGTGAATCGACAAAGAGGGAAAAACGAAGAATCGTCCTCGTCCTCGTCGTCCTCGTCGTTAATTCTTCTAGAGGAAATCGCGTCTAGGAAAGTTTAAATTGCATTCGAGGGATCCATCGTGGCCCTGTCCGCAAAGACGCTTCTTCCCTCGCTCTACCCGTTAATTTCTATGGGAACAAGCAGGAAATGGGGAAGAGCAAGGGGGTAAGAGGGTAAGAAAGAAGAGAAAAGTCAGGCATATCCCTCCGAGTTAACTTTCTTCCTGATTGACGTTCGGTTATTGTCACATTTGCATAACTCGTCTCTCTCTCTCTCTCTCTTTCTACTCTTCTCTTTGGTTGCTGTCGCTTTCGCAGTAGCGTTTTAAGGACGACAAGCAAGAGACAAGAAGAAGAAGAAGAAGAAGAAGAAGATGAAGATGAAAAAGAAAGAGGAAGTGTGGTGGTCATGGTGTCGAGGGGAAAGTAAGAAGGAAGGAAGGAAGGAAGGAAGGAAACAAAGAAAGGGGATAGAGAGTGAACTGAGGGAGGAGAGGAGGGTGAGAGAGAGAAAGATAAGAGGACCGGAGAAGAATGCAGAAACGGTCGACGACGGTCGCCGCCGCGTGTCAAATCGAATTTGCCTCGTTTGCTCTGAACGTTGAGAGGAGGAGGAGGAGGTAACTGTAGGAGGGTGCAAAGCAAGAGAAAAAAAGATAGGAATAGAGAAACAGAGAGGGGTAGATATAAGTACTACGAGAGGAAGAAACGCGCGAGAGAAAGAGTGAGAGAATCTATTAGAATAATTTTTATGAATCTAATTTTAAATTCCGGCGAACGAAGTTACTTTACTGTCACGCTGTCGGGGCGACTCTTTATTAAGTAGCCCTCTTCTCTTTCTCTCTCCTTTGCTAGCAGAGGACGCACGACAGAGTCCTCTGTCTATTTCTTTCTTTTTTTCTTTCCCTCTTCTTTTTCCTAGTGTCTCAACTCGCGACCTGTCGCTCATTGGAAACGAATGATTTAAATAATTTCCCACCTAATTTCTTCGGTTGTCCGTTGACTACGCGACGCTGACTCTACTACACCCCCTGCAGCAGCAAAATTTCTGCAATTTTTTTATCTTTTTCCTACTTCTTTTTCTTACTCGAGAGAGAATAAATAAAAAAAAAAGAAAAAGGGCAGAAGTATTTTGTCGATAGTTTTGTTACGGCTTTTATCTTTAACGTAGGGAAAATAGTAAAATCGAGTAATTAATTAAATCGTGTTCTTCTGGGGTTTACCTGTAATACCTTGATCTTACAAAATTGCGTGTCTCTCGAACGATACACCTATGGCTTGTACAAGTTGATTATAGACGGATACTCGAATATGCAAATATGAAAAGGTATTAAAAAAAGAAAAGAAAGAAAAAAAAAAGGAAAAAACAGATAGGTAGAAAGAGAGAAAGAGAAGAGAGGAAAGGTCGAAGCTCGATAAACCGAGAGCGTCATAGTGAGGCGGCATAATAAGCGGAGCGTGGAATTCCATGGCGGATAGAAACTCGCGCACACGGGCGCGCACACGGGCGCACACACGGGCGCACACGCATAGACGCATAGTCGACGTCGTCCTATATTTGCAGGGCTTATTTTAGAAGCAAAGCTGAAGAAAAAGAAGGAGAAGGTGGTGAAAGAGGAAGAGGAGGAAGAGCAGGAGGAGGAGGAGGAAAAGGAGGAGGAGGAGGAGGAGGCGATAAGCGTGAAAAACGCGTTGGAGAGCGCACGCGTGAACAGAGCGCCTAGCTCGCGCGCACGCACGCGTGCAACGCACGCCCGACTGATGATGTCGTGTTCTCGCTATTGCAAGCTCTCGCTACTGCAAGCTCTCGCTAAGCTATAAACGGATTCTCCCGATACGATACGATACGATACGATACTATGCGATACTATGCGATCCACTCTCTACTCTCGCTCTATTGCCTTCTTATCGACTACGGGCCATTATTCACCAAGAACAAGAAATATTATTAGAATTTTAAACGAGTCTAGGCCTCCCCTTCCCCCTCTCACTCTCCCTCCTTTCTTCTTTCCTTCCCCACACCTATGCCGATCTTAAAAATAAGAGAGCTTGAAAATTATTCTAACGAGTTAATGAATAAAAAAAAAAAAAAAAGGAAGAAATATAATATGGTACAACACCTGTGTAATAAATCGTTATAAATCGTACCAACGTATGCATTAATTTCATAACACACACACACACACAGACACAGACCATGCGCGTGAACATTTGATATATATTTTTATGATTTATGGCTATGTTATTATTATTACTCGAAGAAGTAGAAGAAAAAAAATGTTGTTTTATCGAATATAACATTGTGTATTTGTATCGATAAATTGCAAGTATAGTCGAACGTTTACTATGTATGAACGAACACGAACAACGCTACGCGTTTCTGACGTTATACCTAAGCTACGTAAATGTTAAAAAGAAGATTAGAAATTCTAATCGGGTCCGGGAAACAACGACGACGACGACGACGACGACGACGACGACGAAGACGATGGTCTCGCACGCCTCTTTAATACGCACTTTGATTGGTCGCGTACTGACTTTGCTTATTCTTTTTCGATAATAAACGAAACGAACTCTCGCACTTGTGTTCGTTCGTTATCGTCCACCTTTACGGTATAAATTATTCCATTTGTTATAGGAATAAAACATTCTATATTTTTTTTTCTTGCCATCTCTCCCATAAGTATCTATATAAATAGTATATCGATATAATCATTTTTTCCATGGGTTATTCCAGTTACGAAAGTCCTGCCTCTATCTATTTTTCTCTCTCTCTCATTTATTTTTCTTTTTTTTTTTTTTTCCACTATAAATCATCGATCTATCTATCGCGACGGATATACATACCTGCTGCTTACATTATCAAACACTTTCCTATATGTGTAAAGAAACATTCTATCGCATATATAACTATAGAATTATACAAAAAGAATCTCCCCTTTGTTCGTTAAAATATAATTATAATAATTTTGCATAAATAAAAGAAGAAGAAGAAGAAGAAAAAAAATAAAAAGAAAAATATCTACACAGTGTCCACTTTCATTGTTCTTTTCAAAACGATCTGATCAAGGTCGGATATATAGAACATGCATAGGTACACACACACATGTACATTCGTATAACGTAGAAATGATACACCCTAGAGAATTGTTAACCTACATATAAAAAATACTCTATAGTTATATAGATAGATAGATAGATATCGCGAACAAAACTCGTATCAGATAATTGAGATGCAAGCAATTTTCCAACCGATTCGTATCGGTTTCTTTTTCTATTCATTTTTTTTTCCCAACGTAGAAGAAACAACTGTCATCATTTTGGTAGAATATCGTGCGTGGCACCTTGGCCTACGCACTATGCGTGCTTGCAGTAATTTTCCTAACGTTGTCCCTCCCCCCATGAACCCCTCTCCATCTTCCTTATCCCCCTTCCTAACCAACCATTCGTTTGCTACGACTTTATTCGTAAACCAAGGCGAACTTCATAAGTATTCTTCTTGTTCTTCTTTCTCCTCCTCTCCTCCTCCTCATCCTCCTCCTCCTCCTCCTCCTCCTCTTTGTTTCCTCTTCATCTTTCATTTTTTCTTCTTATTTTTCCCTCTCATCCGATTCCCCTGTATGTGTATTTTCGTGCTGCACGTGACGTATCACAAGAGCGAACGTTCGCTAGCTCGCATAAGTGCGCACGCATCGATTCACGATGAGAGGAAAACGATAGCGCGATATGCCGAGATCAAAAGATACTCATTTCACGATTATTCTTATCCCTTTTTTTAATACTCTTATCGATAACAATTGATTGTCATCGTTAAAACAAATATTACAGGGAATTACACAGAATGATCACGTCAAAATCATCTCTTTCTTATGTGCCCCCTTTTTCTCTCTCTCTCTCTCTCTCTCTCTCTCTCTCTCTCTCTCTCTATCTCTATCTTCTGATTATAGAAAGAAAAAGTATTAAAAAAAAAGAAAAAACGTTATTGAAGAATTTATTCGTAAAGTTCGAGTCTTAAAATATTGCGATAAAGTATAATATGAATTTATTTCTTTCTCTCTGTGTCAATAAATTATTATTCCAAAAAAAAAAATATTACAATATTAATTTTATTAAAATGATCTCTCACACGTATATTTACGTGTTTCCTTTTATGCCTACGGATCGTAAAAGATAACGAAAAATAAAATAAAAATAAAAATAAAATAAAATAAAATAAAATAAAATAAAATAAAATGAAATGAGTAGAAGGCTATACACTTATTCGTTCGGTTCGTTTAATATTTGTGCGAAATGCAATAAACGCAATAAATACACTAAGGCGCAAGTGTTTCCTTCTCTATCTCGCACACACGCATACTTATTCACTTTTGCTAACGTGCAATCACGTTCTCTGGGAGTTTGAAGGTTAAAGAATCGTCGATTTAACGTTTGTTATCTTCGGTGCGTTCGCACTTGCCATTCTCGTGCGCTATACTCTTCGCTATTTTATTGCTAATGCAAATCTCTGAGAACGGAGCTCTGGTATATTTGAATTTCGAAAGCGTTTTGGTTTTCATCGATCGCGCGCACGTTTACTACCACTACTACAACGACGTCGCAGTAGTATTGCGTAATCGTCACGATAAATTCTCAATCATTTAAATGCAGGATCTTTCTAACGAACACGCGTATTCATTTTTTACGTTAGATCCAAAACGCATATTACAACGTTACAGGTTTCAAATGATAAAGTGAACGAGAAACTAAGATAAGTATATAAATAAAAAGTCGAGAGGGAGAGAAAAAGAAAGAAAGAGATCAATGGGAACCCGTTAACTCGTCTCGTATATACGAAATAAAAAACTATGAACCCAATCGTTTCATTAACGAGGCGACCGAACGAATTAAGAACGTCGTCATCGTCGTCGTGTCGTCGTGTCGTCGTCTATGCCTACTACATGTATCAACCCAGACAAGAAAGACCTTTTCATTCTATCATCTTAATCCAACGAATATGAAACTTATGCGAGTGCTTGGCTATATAACATTTTTACGATCCAAAAGAAGTATTCGTTGTAATACCATACCAGTTCACTTTTCCATCTCTCTCTTTCTTTCTCAAAGTCGAGAAAATAAAAGAAAAAGGAGACGTGTTTCCGTATGCAAACGTATACGTGTATGTGAGTTATATATATATATATATGTTACTCGCGTTCACGTTCCGCGAGTAAGGAAAGAGAAACAGTAAAGTAGGCCAATGTATGTCAGCAGACAGATCTACACCGAGGAAGTGCGAGAGCGAGCACACGAGCGAACGATATTTCGTGTCACCCTCTTATTCTGGACGCATTTCGGCGCCACGTCATTCGCCAATATATTCCTACCGTTTCTTACTGTAGGAACACATATAAAATCGTTAATTTTCTCTTCCCCAGACGTTAATTTTCTCTACACCATCATCATTTCTTTCATTCTTTTTCTCTTTGAATTATTTTTCTTACACCTTTGTGTAATTTTCGCTATTTCCCAAGTCAAAGCGATCGGATGATTTTTCTTCGAGTTACAACTGCAGCCAATTTAAAAAATGTAGTTTTGAGAAAAACGCGTTCAAAGATACAATGATTGCTTTATAATCCCTGACCGACTACTCTTTGGAAGAAAAAAAAAATCAATTTTTACAAAATTTCACGCTAGGTGTGCCCCATAAACGTGCACGTAAATATATATGTATGCTTAGGTGTAAGAATGAAAATAGTATAGTCATCAATGAATTACTATCGAAGGAACGATCTCTAGGAAGGAGTACTGAAAGAAATAATGTTTCTCTTTCTCTGTCTTTAGTGGCCTACCTAATATGCACGCTACGTCAACTATCTCCTCCTCCTCCTCCTCCTCCTCCTCCTCCTCCTCCTCTTCCTCCTCCTTTTCTTTTTCTATTTGCTTGCTTTTTTCATCGACCATTGGACATCGCGACATTTCTATACTTTGGAATGCGTGTCCGGCGGCATTCCTTGTTAGCATTACGAAGGAATCGTCGAGGTCGTCTGGTTCGAGTACCACTCCCACAGACACGAGAAACAGCTACGGAAGCTACGACAAAACGTGACAAAAAGAATGAAAGAAAGAAAGAAAGAGAAAGTACGAATAGTCGTACGCGGTCGTTCAAAGACCAAAGAAAGAATCAACGACTGAAACTATTGTCATTCCGTTATAAAATCCCTCTAAATTGTCACCTCATCAACATTTCTTCAACCGATTGCAACGTAAAAAAAAGATTATTTTATTTGTTTCTTGTCTCGAATGAAAAGGAGAGAAAAAAAATGGATTAGAAATATATCGTATTTAATAGGAAAATCAGAGAAAATCTAAATTTAGGAGTTATAAAAGTGGATGAAAGCGGATGAAAGCTCATTAGCCAGAGAAACTTTTGGAATCGCGATCCGAAACGATTGTCTCCGTCTGTGTCGTAAAAGCATACGCTCGGATGAACACGATCAAACGTACCTATATTATACTTATACTTTCCGTACCATAGAAAGTTAATTGGCCATGACCAACGATCATCGTTATCACATTATAACAGTAGCGAGAGATCCCGTGAAAAATAATAACGGTGATTAAGTCTGCAACGACGCGTGGAGTTAGCCGATATACGTATATAACACATGAAAGAAGGAAAATTATAAGCTCAAGGTTAACGATAGATAGATAGATAGATAGATAGATAGATAGATAAATAGAACGATATACATTCGATCGGTACACCATTACCCGCTCACGTACGTAAATCAATTTTACTTATTATCTATCTATCCCTCGCGAATGGTCAAGATAATGACCATTTGTTGTAAAAATAACAACAAAATAAACGTTCCAGATAGAAATTACGAATAAAGGATTCGTTCCTTTCCTTTCCTTTCTTTTTTTTTCTATTTCATTTTGTCCTATTTAAAAATAAGAAATAATTATTCTGAAACAGCCTGTAGAAATGTAACCTATATGAAGAAGAACAGATTCTCGATAAACACAAGAAGCTCGTGGTCAAAATTCGAAACCGTAACGAAAATGTAGAAGAGATTGGCTCCTTTCCTGAGGGAAACTTCGGAGTGAGAATAAAAAGGGATGGAAAGAGGGATGGAAAGAGGGATGGAAAGAGGGATGGAAAGAGGGATGGAAAGAGGGAGGGTGAGAGAGTAGTTCGGAGGTGACTCGGCTGACAGGAGTTCCGAGCCCGGTTGAGGCAAGAAGTCCCTCTTCTATCCTTGTCCTTTTCTTTCTTTCTTTCATTCTTTCCTACTTTTTCCTTCTTTCCTACTTTTTCCTTTGCTCACTCCTTCACCCAACTTTATAATTCTTGCGACGCTTTTGGGGAATGAGATTGCCGGCGTGGTGGGCGGAAAAAGGAGGAGGAGGAGAGGGTTTAAGGTAGTCCGCTGGCGCCAGTGACGTCTGCCGAATAGATGCTGACTTTCAGACTCCTGCAGTTTCGTTTAAGTGTTTCCCTTTTCCTCTCTACGCTACTTCAGATTCCTTCGCGCACCTTTCTTATCATCATTCTACTACAATAAAATAGATTTTCCCTTTTTAGTTATCATCTAAAGATCACTCCAATTATTTTCGTACACGTTACACACAAACGCGTATACGCGTTAATATTTTTCCATTAATATTAGATATATTTATTATCGATAATTATATTTTCTTAAAAATTTGTTTAAACGCACGTCCACCCTTCTTCTTGTAACATACACGCGAGTTGTTGTAATCTGTATACAAAATTACGAAAGAAAATTACGAACGAAAGAGATAGAGAAATGGTGGAGAGATGAAGGGGTGCGGGATGGTCGTGGTTGTGGTGGTGGTGGTGGTGGTGGAACGGGGGTAAAACGTAGCGAAAAAAAAAAAAATATCTTGTCGCGTATGTATCTACGCGGAATAAATTGTTGAAATATGCCGGGGGCAGTAATATACCCGCCGAACACATAACGCACAGGGCCAATATTTTTTTTTACTACGTCTACCAACCAGTAAAAAATATAATATTTTCCTAAAAGCTAATATCTATATCCCGGGCCGATATCGTTCTGTGTAAATAACGTCTGACTCGTAGAAAAGTTTGCCGGGCTGGAGGGAGAGGGGAGGAAGTGTATAGGCACTAATTTAACGCGAATCAACGAAGCGATTTTTCTCGCTTCGAATTCGTTGCTACTTAAGTATTATACATAAATACACGTTGTAATAGGTTTTCAAACGAGGCGTCCTGCGAAAAGCACTTCAACATTGTTGCATCCGCGTGTTTCTTGTGTAAAAGATATCAAATAAATCAGCGAGTTTTTTTTTCGTTTAACTCGTAGCTCTTTTAGCGAATGATATACCACACTTTGTATATACCACCTTGGTCAATTCAACATTATGCAATAAGAAAAAAGGGGAAAATTGGGGAAAAGCACGTAAAAAAAGTCTATTGTTATCGTTTCTTTGTTATCGATGACGATTTGAACGATAGCACATTGTCGAGAGATTTAGCGACACGTAATGCAAATGTTGATAATCCTTTATCTTCTCGCGTACTACTTTCTTTCTCCATTTTCATTTCCATTTGCATTGGGAAGCCGCGAGGTAGGTACCGTACCACCGAGTCGAGATGCCGAGGATAAAACCGTAATTACACGCGAAGCACAGGTCTACTTGTGTGTGTGTGTGTATACGGCAAAGATTAAAAGGAGCGAAGCGCGAATTATTTTAGCCGGAGGTTTCGTTACATGCGTTCCATACACCGACGAAACTCATTTTTGCGAAGAGGGACTGTCGTTCGTTCATTCGTTCGTTCATTCGTTCGTTCATTCATTCGTTCGTTCATTCGTTCGTTCGTTCATTCGTTTTCTCTACCTTTCTTTTATTCCCTACAAGCGATTGCGTAAAAAGGACTCTCCCTCTATCTTTCCTTCTCTTTTCCTTTCTCACCCACTTCCTCCCTCTCTTGGGTAACTTCTATCGCAAGTCTTGCAGAATAATTGCACTGAGCTTTTTCGAAAAAGGCAAAGGCCGTAACATTCCTGTTATCGTAATCAACGCGATACCAAATGACAAAAAGTATTCTCTCTCCGCGAATATGTAATAAACGTCGTGTTTAAGGGCTGCTGCTGCTGCTGCTGCTATCCTTGCCGTAGAAACGAATTCTGTAAAAAGGTAGTAACGATATCAAACGGTGTTACGTATGATATCTATTTTTATTGCATTTTTTTTCTCTTCGTTCTACCTCGCTTTCATAAAATTTCATCTAACGTATTTATTATCTGTATCTATATCAGTATTTTTAATTCTTTATTTAAAATATCAAAATTATTATTCTTCTCTTTCTCTCTCTACCCCTTTCTAAAAAAGAAGAACAAAATTGTAATTTCTTTCGGTTTAATAAACAATTCTCAGTATACGAATATCCACATGCTTCTCATCGATATTAACTATTATATAATATTTTGTTTATTATACATATATATATATATATATATATATATAGATAATATCAAGATACATAGATATATTTACGTCGATACGCAATAGAAAGAACGTGCGATATCTTTTGATTTCGAAGGATGAAACGTATGTGAGAGAATGATGAAAATAATTGGATAGATCTCGATCCCGCGCATTGAGCTCATGCTCAGCGAGAAATGCATACGTAGTGCACAAGTCAACAATGATATCGAACAAAACAGGTGGCAGTATGATATATAAATGTGACGGCACGTACGAACTGGTATACAAAACGGTGGTATAACTCTGACACGGTTTATTAAACACCGTTCGCGAGACCATTGTTATGGCTCGAAAGAGAGTGCAAATATTATTCTGCATGGACGCGACCGGCATTAAAGGGTATCTCCATCATACCTTTCGAATATATCGATTGTCGTTTGTCCGATGCTTGTCGAAAAATATATCGTTCGATTGGATATTTCCCGTATTATGTTTACGAAACGGAACCTAAGAAGACTTTTTTTTTCTCTTTTTTACCAGGAGTCGTCGAATCGTGAATGTTGATTTTTATTATTTGTTGTTAATAAAAACTAAATTCAATGGAAAATGTTATGGAAGACGATTGGATCGGCAAACAAGAAAAAAAACATCCTAAAAATAATTGAACAAAATATTTGTATTGAAAAATGTGAAAGATTTTTTCTTTTGTTTTTTTTTCTTTTTTTTCTTTTTTTTTTTTTTTGATAGAAAAATAAATATAATAAAAAAGTAACTCACCGAGTTGTCCCTCTGACATCCCGCAATAGTTATCCCACCCATCCGACGATGGAATTGGTAAGGACAAAGGTGGTGTCGAGGGCAGAGGGGTCCACTGCTAGTGAACCCAAGAAGGTGGTGCCGCGGGAGTCGCTGCATTGGTGCTCATGTAAACTCCCGCGGGTGCATTTCCGGTTGTCGTGACGACGCCATTGTTTTGAGTAACGAGACCATTTTGCCCGATATTGCTGTCGCTCACTTGAATCGCAGCAGTACCCATTACACCTTGTTGGAAATTGAAATCCAACGTTTCGTCCATCGACAATTCGTGATTTATTACCTATCATTAACAAAATACAATATTCTAATGCATTATTGATATTTAATCAACTAAATGAGTACTATAAAACAGTATATCAATTATTATCATTATTTTACTCCTATTGCTAATCATTTATTTCAGAATAAATATAAATAATGTGTAATATATGCGAAAAATGAACGAACCTCTTCGACGTTGCAATCAAATCCACCGTGCAACGTTTCGATGTTAATGTTGAGATCGTCGAGAAGAGCCGAGTTGTTTAGGGCACCCATTAATTGTCCCATCATTGTACTTGGTGTCGATTCGCATGACGTGGGGGTGTTCGGTGGACTCGAACCAGGTGGTCCATTTTGTGTTTGCTGTTGTTGCTGCTGCTGCTGCTGATGCTGCTGCTGCTGCTGTTGTTGCTGCTGCTGTTGCTGTTGTCGTTGTTGTTGTTGCTGCCGTTGTTGATTTTGAATCATATATTGAATCGTTTGCTGTTGACTGGTACTGAGTGTCGTTGGGCTTGGTTCGCTTTGCTGATACGACGGTGACATTCCGGAAACTGGACTCAGGTTCTAAACGTTTCATACAAAACAATATTTACGTGATTCACATGCAAGACCATTCGATTAAAAATAAATACTGTTACGTACTATTAACAAATATTCGATAAAAAGTAGCTTAAATCATATATAGATGCAATTGTTAAAACAAATTGACTTTCTTTTCGATATACATAAGTCTACACAGCACTACGAATTTTGTATGTATTTTTCTAATGATTTTCAAACGTTTTTAATCCTTTGACTAATGTGCAAACATTAAGAAATATAAAATATATTTACCACCTGACAAGCGCAAGCTTGTAAACGATGTATCGGACAACTCTGTTGGTTTCTCGGCTGAGGCGTAGGTGGAAGTCCAAAAGATGCAGCGTTACGAAGTGCACTGGTGGTCCTTTGGTATTGTGTCTCGAAATAAGAAGGCGGTGGACCAGTTTGTTGCTGATGATTTGGGGGTGATGTCTGATACATTTGAAAGGACTCTAGTTTCATAGTTTCCGCGAGGCTACCAGCCAGGATCGTATCTGTATAACAAAAGTTAGATAAGGGTGGATCAAATCGATCAGTATCGATGCGTATGGTGATAACGTGAGAATACTTATCAATGGGAACTACAAACCTAATTGTTCCGGACTATAGGAAGATGCATAGGTTGGCGTCCAGTCTGGTTCCTCGAGGACGCGTCCAATCTGGCTTCCTGCCGGAATGGGACTCAATCGACCCGAAGAGGACGCGTTGCTCGATGTTCGAGGTCTTTATGGAGAAAGATATTCTTTTTATTTTAGGGTAAAAGTTGTTCTTTCGAAAAGGGTATCGTTATAAAGAAGCAAGTAAGTAGGTAGGTAGATAGAAAGGAAGGAAGGAAGGAAGGTATCGATCTATCGTTTCTTTTCGCCAATGTGTCTTACCGTAAGTCCGGTGAAAGTTGATATCCACTCGGATGAAGTGAACTGTCAGAGAAAAGGTCCAAACTCTCGCTGACGCTGCTACTTGGGCTTGGTGTAGCATCAGCTTGCAAAACTCCATTTCTCAATGCTTCGACCTTCTTCTTTACTCGGCCACGTCTTTTCTCAAATTTGCTCGTTTCCATCGACGTTGCTCTTTTTTTTTTATGTATTATATTTTTTTTATTACTATTGTATTAGCAGCGCAGATTTGTAACTTATATATCTCGAATATATTCATTTTTTCATATAGAAAATTAATAATGATCATTTATGATTAACTCACCTACGCCGAGGTGATTTTCCCGGCTTAGCGTCATGATTGATCATCCACCATGAACTCTTTCCAGTACCCTCGTTCTGTACTCGCATAAATTTGCAATGCAACGACAAATTGTGTCTTATGGAATTCTGAAAAAGAAATATCACTAATATACAATCTATTAATATATAAATCACGTATTAGATTTTTTTTGTAAATAAATCGCGACATGAAATCGGACCATATGTTCTCTCCTCTTTTACTAATCGTGCTCGAAGCAAACTTTGTTCTTTCTATCTGTTAATAGTATAGAAAAATAAAAGAAGAAAAAAAGGGAAAAAAGAAAAGAAATAAAACAGTAAAATACAGGAAGGACACACATGCGTATATCGAATATAGAAACGCAATTACTTTGTCAAAGGCACGAAACGGAATCGATTCGAAGGCAGAAATAGTAGTAGAAGAGTGAGAAAGAGAGATAAAAAGAGAAAGAATAAAAAGTAAGAGAGAAAGAAGAGAGAGAGAGAAAGAAGAGGGAGAGAGAAAGAGAGAGAGAGAGAGAGAGAGAGAGAGAGAGAGAGGTAACATTTTATCGGCTCGCCTAGTTCGTCCCTCGCTTTCTTCATTAGGCAAATTGAATCGGCTACGACTCGGGTACTCCATTCTCGAAAAATTTCCGAAAGCTTTCTGCCCTAATATGAAAGTATCACTGAGAAACTATAACAATTTCCTTTCGTTTCTCTTTCCTACGAATGATACACCCTGGTAAACGTACTACATTCGCGACTGTAAAGAGAACGAGAATTGCGACTATGAGAAAGAGAGACAGATAGATAGAGAAATTTCACAGCGAATCACGACAGCGATAACTAAGAATCACTTTTCTAACATCCATTTTCGGCATCGTAAACGCCTGTCTCTCCTCATACCATCCATCCATCCATCCGATTTTTCCCTATAATTCACCAAAGACGTTTATATTCTCTCGAAATGCTTAGCTGTTGCTAACATACATACCTACACGTGAATACACACATATATATATATATATATATATATATATATATATATATATATATATACGTTAAATAATATCAGGGAAAGNTCGCTTTCTTCATTAGGCAAATTGAATCGGCTACGACTCGGGTACTCCATTCTCGAAAAATTTCCGAAAGCTTTCTGCCCTAATATGAAAGTATCCCTTATATATATATATATATATATATATATATACGTTAAATAATATCAGGGAAAGTTAGATTATATTCTTAGACAATCGCGGAAGAAATAAATTGCTGATCGTTAATTTGGATATGAAAATTGAAGCAGGAGTTTTGCGAACTTGATCGAATCACCGAGCCACCACTGTTATCACCAATCTTCCTACATTACCACTATATACACAGATGTAAGAATAAAAAAAAAGAAACAGGTATGAGGGGGTTGGGAAGGAGGGGGTAGGAGAAAATCGTTGAAGAATTTATCGATCGAGAGTTACGCGAATTTACGATCGGTTCCTTCGTTTTCTTTAACCCTCCCCGAAATCTTTTTCGTCCTATTATATATGCATATGTACTATATATATATATATACATGTATGCGTACGTACATATGTATCTTTCTTTCTTTTTCTATTCTTATCAGGGGTAGCTTCTTTTCTTACTTTCCGAATGTATATAGAGTATAACGATAGAACCATTCCAGTCGTCATCCAGTTGCGAGAGTCACTATGTGATCGGGACTTTACAACCCCATCGTTTCCCCTGCATTTATCGGCGCTACGTTAGGAAGAAAATCTAGACGGTTTTGGCGCCACCATTCTGATTTTTACCTCCCTCTCTATCTCTATCTCTATCTCTATTTCTATCTCTATCTATCTTTCTTATACTGTTTAAGGTAACGACTACATTCAATTCTACTACGAGTGCAAGAAAGAAACAAATCATATGAATTCTAATGAAATTAATATTCTAAACTATTTATCGATAATATTCGCATAAATAATCGGGTTGTTAAAGTAACGTGTATTAAATGACCAATATAACTTAGATTTTTTCAAATCAAATTATTATTTCGATTGGCTCGTTCATCATACTTTTCATGTTTATCTAACGTTCAATCAAATTTATTGTTCATTTGTTTTTGTTTTTTCATCCAATCAAATCAAAACGGATAAATATTATCTCTCCAAATTATCTTACAAAATCAGTCGAATTTCTTTCGTATGGATTCGAAAGAAACTCTCGTAGTGGTGGTGGTGGTGGTTACCGATAAACTCTGGTACTTTCGTCAAAATCCCTATAAAATTCGCGGAAACGGTCGTCGAATGGGAAGGGTGGATAACGAGAGAGAGAGAGAGAGAGAAATAGATAGAGGGACCAAGTTATCACGGGGTTTCCAAACTGTATAACGCGCAATTTATGGTGCATACTTGTCCTTTTCCATTGTTCAGAAGAAGACGATAAGGGAGCGAGAGATCGTTGAACGTTCAACGTACGTACAAAAGTGCGAATAAGCTCGGTCCACGTCCGGACTTTTGTGAACTCCTTCCCTCCCACCCATCCCCTCACTCTCCCATATCTCTCTCTCTCTCTCTCTCTCTCTCTCTCTCTCATTCTCTTGTCTAGACTCTTCAGACACAACGGTACTTGCCCCGGAGGATGCTGACCAAGGCTCGTCGAAATGGTTTGGTTCAAGTATAAAGCGTGAAAGAGAGAGATAGAGATAGATAGATAGATAGATTGAGAGGGGGTGGGAGGGAGGTAGAAATAGAAAGCATTTAAACGCGTATCCTTTATCTAAATATTCTAACTTTATTATTATTTTTTAAAATTTCGTTCACACACACACACAAATATTGTTCATTTTTCTGTCACTATATGTACTATAATTCCATATAATATGATTTAATAATAATTGATTGTTCTTTCATTGGTATCTTTCACTTAGTTAACGTTACTCGATCGATATCGGTTTAAGAACGCGAAGAAAAATGGTAATTTCCTTCTTTTTATTCCTTCCTTTTACGTTTCATCGAAACTAGTAGACTCGTCATAGAGAATTCGCGATGTTCGAAAGAGCATTGGCTAACGGAGAACTCATGGCTTTGAATAATGGACGATGGTCGTTAGATGACTCGTGCACGAGAGCCTCAATTTTTAATACACATTACACACACGTATACACTATTCCATATAAGTAGGTACCTATCGAACCTAGGGATAAATCGAACAACGATCAGATGTGAATTCGATTGATCTTTCAAAGAAACTCATTTCTTTCTCTATACTTTTCTCTTTACTTTTCTCTTTTATGATTATATTAATAACCCTTTCTCATCTCCCTCCCTTTGTAACGCTATTTAATTCTTTTATATAATCGCATTAAAATATAATATTACGGATAAATTTCCCCTACAAAGTCATCACTGCGCATGAGCGGTTAAATAATTGCATAAAATAGATAAAAATACTAAAATCAGAACGTTTTAATCCTAAATTTTATTGATTAAATACATTATTACCTTTATACACATGCGCAACGTTTTGGAAGGGCATATAAACAATATTTAATAAAAGTAATTTGATAGAGAACAACGTCTTCATTGCAAAGGTGGATTTCAAAGGGGACGGTGCTCCGAACATATACTCAGTGTTTCTAAATTACAATACACATTTTTTTCGATTAATTTACAATTATTTTAATATTTTAATACACTCTCTTTATATTTCAGATTATTTAGACATATATATATATATTGATTTAAACATTACATATTTATTGACGTAGTTTTAATAGTTATTAATTTCGATCACAGCTGACAATCTAATATTTAAGTATATATTTTTTCAATCTTATTTATTTTGTTTCATTTCGAACATTAAAAAACAAATTTTGAGTTAAGGAGGGTTAAATGATTTCGAAGTATCGAAAGAGGAAGCAAATCTTGTACTATTATCGAGGGAACAAATAAGAACGAAAATAAAAAAATAAAAATAACCAAAACGGAAAGTGATGGCTCTATTTTCGTTTTTAACGGATGTGGCTTTAGTCTTGTCATAACTGGTAAACGCGAGCTTCTGTCTCCTACGAAGGAAACTACTAATTTTAAAATCATACACGGATTTTGCGGTTTGCCTTGAAGCACGTGTAGAAAAATTTTGTTTGTCATAGAAAACAGTAMAAAAAAAAAAAAAAGAAAAAAACAAAATGAATTACCATAGAACAATAATTTTCTACGATTTTTCTTCCTATAATTTATTTTCTTTTTACATTTCTACACAAATATGTTTCTATTAATTCTTGCGAATAAAAAAAAGGTTGTTCTTTAGAAAAAAGAATTTAATAAGTCTTTGGAGGTTTTTTTCCTTTTTTTTTTTTTTTGCAGTAAAAAAAGTATCGCAGCGAAACAATCAAACAAGACCATCCCAGTAATCCGTAGGAACATCTCGGTACACATTAATTCAATTTCATTGACAACGATGACAACGACGAGGTCAATTTCGTAAAAAGCATTTACCTAAGTAGGATCGAATACACGCGGGTAACAAAATTCTATACGCATATCATCCCACGCTTAAAACGACCACATACTACTCGTTTCATTCGATTTTCACGTTCCAATGGGCAAACAAACATTCAGTGTATACGTATAGTAACCGATAATAATTTCTCATTTAAATAATAATATCATTCGAATTTCTCGACACATCGCACGCGAATTCGCGCGATCATGTCAATATATTTTATGATAATTTGTAAAAAATATATTTGTTATACATATGCACCCAATAATCTCTACGTGGTCTGATCAAAGAAGTATTATATTAGTATTTAAAATAATAAATGAAAGAGAGTAACAAAAAAAGTAATATACAAATGTAGTAAAAGATAGAAAAAAGAAAAAGAAAGATATTGAGGGAAAGAGTTTATTTGGAAGATAGTGGGAAAGGTGACTCGGGTTAATTCGTTGAAGGGGGTAGAAGAGAAGATCGGAGACTACTATAAAACGAATTCCACTCGATTGGGAGCACTCAAATCAGAAATCCGGACTGGCAGCCAAACGTCGTGCTAAACCGGAAGCGAGACGGGGACGAGACGGAAGAAGGACAGACGACAGGAAGGTTAGGAAAAAGAAAGAATAAAATAGAGAAAGATAAAGAGAGATAGAGAGATAGAGAGAGAGAGAGAGAGAGAGAGAGAGAGAGAGAGAGAGAGAGTTAAGGGAGAAACAGTGAACGAGCCAACTTGCTAATCCCAATTTCCGATTCGCATAGGTATTTACGTTAACAACTTCGATCAATTTCCTTAACATTTTTCTTTAACTACACCGATCGTTGATTTTATTTTATATATATCGTCTTTTTCTAACTTCTTCTTTTTTTTTTTTTTTATCTATTTTAATCTATATGATTTGTCAAGACCTTTGCGTAATTTAAAAATAATTTCACGATGAAAAAAAATTGTAGAAATAAATGTTAGAAAAAATGTTCTTTATCTTTTTTCTCTTAACTTCTCATCCGCGCTATCAAATTTATATATGTTAGTCCAATAAAGTGTTTCGGAAACCATTGGAAAAACAGGAGTATAACTTCCGTCAGCGATACCGATCGTCTAAGTAAAAGAAGCGCTAGGAATTACAAATCTTTTCTCCAATCTTCTCTCTCTTTCTCTCTCTCTCTCTCTCTCTCTCTCTCTCTCTCTCTCTAATACTTTTTCTTTGAAAGATCTTCTAAGACGATTCGAAAAAGGGAAGAATTGTTGGGGGGGGGGGGAGATAAAGAAAGAAACGGTATATTTTAATCTCGCGGAAGCTGAACAATTTTCTATGTGGATGTTAGAATCCTATGATAGGAGTGTGCCGACGTTGTAATTGATTTCTTCATCGACATTGAGCAACATTTCGAAACGTTGCTTTTTTAGTCTCTTAATCGTAAAGAAGAAAATTCTCAAAGTATATATCATTACATAGGTACAGGGGAGATAATTGATATCTCTTTCTTTTTCTATCTTTTCACATTTAAATAATGATTATATTAGTATAAATATTATTTCAATATTATTTAGTTTAATCAATTTTTTTTATTTGATTAAGTTAATTAAAGGAATTAGGCAAATTTATTTAATTTATTATAATAATCTGTTTATCAAAAACATGTCTTGTTGATTTAAATAATAAGTTTATTTAGCCCATTGAATAAAATTTAAAAGGCTGCAGTATATACTGACTGTACAAAGGTTGCAAAAAATCAATAGTTTTTTAATTGAAAACTTGAATGAAAGAATTGATAAAATATAAACTGTCACTAAAGTCTCTAGTAATATAAATCTTTTCATTTGACAACGTTTTTGTGTTTTTTTTTTTTTTATATTCTAAGTGATCGATTAATACAAACGATTGTCAATATTTCAAAATTGACGATTAATATTATGAAAATATGATTCCGGGTGTATTTATCCTGAATTAATTTATAATCATGATGCAATTTAATAAACTGATCATGAGGATGCTATATGATTCGATATTGATATTTAATTATTTCTACAAAAAACACTGAACAAATAAATATATATATATATTTATAAAATACTTATCTCCGTTTATACATATTTGAACGATCAGGAGGAGGATATATTACATATACATATATGGTTTCAAATAAAACGATTCCAGCAGGAGTTAGTATAGAGAAGAGGAATATAAAAATGTTAGGAAATAAAGAAAGGATAAGTTAGGTAGCGTGGGCGAGAGATTTCGGTGGTTAATCCATTCTAAACGAAGAAGAAAGAGAAGGATGGTCTTTGGTAACGGTTAGGAAAATTCGAAGACGTTGGCCCAGGCGTCGCGACGCCGCGTGGGCGTCGAGAGCATCCATCATGGGTTCGCGTGAATTACCACTCCTCCGAAGCCAAGGGGTGGCTTGAGGTTGCCTTGGAAAGGAAAACCTTCCAAAGGAACGGGTTTTGAAAGGCGAGGGGTTGCGGGGGGCTTTTGGTGGTCGTCATTCTCAAAAAGGAAGGGAATAAGAATAAGAATAAGAAGAAGAAGAAGAAGAAGAAGAAGGGTGAAGGTGTCCGAGCTAGCTATTCGCCTTTCCACTTTTCCAGTTGTCTCGAAAACGACTACCACCCACTTTTCTCTTTCCTTTCCACCCACTTCCTTCGCTTCTTCTTCCTACTTCCTCGCTAACGCTCGAAATATCAGAACGATGATTTCTGACCCGTTCGAGTTACGTCTTTTATCGTTGGGAAAACTTTGAAACGCGGTTACAACCAAAACTCTAACATTTATGCATCGATCTCTTCGCAAAGATATCATAGATTTTTAAGAAACAAATTTCGTCCTATCTTTCTCTAACGCATATATTATATATATACATATATATGCATTATATATGCAGACGAAGATAAATGGGCTATCAATTTTTCTAATATCTAATTCTTTTTTCTTTTTTTTTATGAGAGGATCGTGAATATTTAAAATAATTGAAGAAAAAGATATAGAAAGTAATATCCTTAGGGGGTTACAGTGTCGAGGAAAGAGCAAAGCGATACTATGACGAATAATAGATATTATTCCATTGGATGATAGAGAGATCTCGGAAAAGTGTAAAATAAAGAAGAAGCATCTTTCTGTGGAATTGTCTGACGCGATAAATTCGGCTTATATTTTCCAAGGATGGAAAAGCATCGCGGCGACTTCCATGTCCTCATAACCGGCACAAATTGCGCAAAAATATCTGCGACGTATAAATTGCGGGCAAATCGGCGTAACTACGAGATAGAAAGATAGAGACAGAGATAGAAGTCTCGACGGTGCCGAGACTCCCGGATCTAATTTGAGCGAAAGCCTTTTCCACTGCTCCACCTCCTCCTCCTCCTCCTCCTATTCCTACTTATTCTCCTCTTCCTTCTTCTTCGTCTTCTTCATCGTCTTCTTCATATCCTCTTTTTCCGTGGATCGTATACAAAAGTGACGCGAGTGCCTTCGAATATTGCCCTTTAAAGTAAATTTGCTGTAAATTTTCTATAAATGCATCTGATCGATTCTCCTATTGGACGACCAAGAAAACTTTCCAAGTTTGAAACTTTTTTAAGGAAAGAACATTTGTGAAAATCTTTTAATTTAATTCTAACACTACATTTATCATCAATTATCAATTTTCCAAATAGTACAATTAATGCAATTCAAAATTTGGTGTATACTTTAAAATGAAAAATCACAAAATAGAATGGAGACACAGAATTTGGTTTAAAATTGTAGTGTGTATGATAATGTTGATAATAACTGTTGAAACAAAAACGCCCAGATCTAACGCTAACAAGTTTCATGCGATAAAGGTATCATAGAGAGTTAGAGAAATGATAAGAAAAGAAATCTCGAATTAATAAAAACCAACACGTGCCGATACACTCGTCTTCGCATTTCTGTCTAAAAAAAGAAAAAAAAAAAGAGGAATAGAATATAAATAATTTCAAGTGGAAGAATGAACGAACTAACGAAACTTTTGGATAACTTTGGTATTTCGCGACGACAATGATCGATTAACGATAGATCGATTGATCCCTCCATTGATCCATCGATCGATCGAACGGATAACGGAGAGAGAGAGAGAGAGAGAAAAAGAACAGGTGTATATGGTATATTATTACTCGGTTATTTATTATTTGTAGGCGTGGACAAGTTGTAAGGGTTTACATACACATACGTCCTGAAATCGATTGACGAGTATCCGATATACGAAACGGGATCGTAATCTGGTAAATCTAATCTCGGTAAGAGTGAAACTTTCCGCCGATAAAAAAAAGAAACTACCATTAGAAATAGTATGTACTGTAGCACGGTAATAATAATCTACCATTTATGAACTTGGATGACAGAAGAACACACGTAACATACACGTGGACTTGAATAATTTTGTTCAAAATCGATCATTAACACTAAGCCTAAAAATTAGCCCAAGTTCAATTATTTTTTTCTATAAAAATACTTGTTTTTATATAAAAGAATATATATATATATATATATTATTTTCATAATTATAAATAATATATTAAGACGACAGAAAATGTAGTAACAAGCGTAAACACGATCACAGTAGGCAAACCGATCGGATAAAGTCGAGTCGGTTGAACGAGCAATAAGACCCTGACACCATTGATAACAATTTCGTCTTTTCCTTTTCTTCCTCTTCTTCGCTTAATCTATATCCACTTGTCTTTCTTTATCTCTTTTTAACGGGGAAAAAAAAACCAAGTCCCTTATTATCTATATCATTCTTTATTTTTTTTTATTTTTTTCTTTCTTTCTCTATATGATACATTTGAAAAATATTATTCAAATTCTTCGGAAATATCAACACGTTGGAATGTGACGCATGTGTCACACGATCTATATATTTATGCATATGTGTAATTATGATAAAACTAGTTCATAGAAATAAACGTTTTCATTGAGTAATTGTAATATTTAACATGTATAATATATTACTTTAAAATCGAACTATGTATTCAATTGTTTAGATTTAAATGAATTTAATTTGATTATGATAATAAGAATTGCATTAGAACAAATGTTCTTACGTGTATATATTTAAATTTTAAATAATATTGTTATTCGTTTGGAGATGAATTAAAAAACAAGGATAAATTTGTTCGTACCTCCCTCTCTCCCCATCTCTCTCTCTCTCTTGTCGTGGCCTCGAAGAAAAATTTTCTTTTTCCTTTTTTCCATAGCTGTTTATGATTCAACCCTCTTATAATTAATGATCGTAAATCTTGGCACGAAACGACGCTAAGGTGAGGTACGGAAATCTTAATCGGTTGGAAAGGTGTTTTCCTTCTCGTTAATTTTTGCGGGAGGATAAGGAAAAAAAAGGTAAAGTAGTCCTCCTATCGTTAATAACGTTCCCCTTTCTCTTTTCATCATTTTTTTTCTATCCTTGTCTTTCATCCCTTATTCTTGGATCATATCCATCGGATAATCACGATGATAAAGCTATATACACCGTGTTCTTATATCTTTTAACAGGAACAAAAAAAAAGTACCTTTAACATAAACATTATTTATAAACGTTTTCGAGGCTGACTGCTCATCACCCTTTCGATTTCCTATTTTTATTAATTATTATTATAAGCAAATTAATATTTTGAATCAAATTAATCGAACAATCTTTATCCCTAGAGAAAAGAAATCATAAGGAAATATTTTTCTTTTCGATGGGATTTAAACGTGATCGTCATTAGCGTCGACAGAATGATGAAAAAGGTTTGGTCAAAGGGTGGAGCTTTTCGAAGAAGCTTTCATAACGTCAGAGTGTCGCGATACGGATTTATTTTTCATCGAAATGTAACAAGAAATTACATATTGAAACATTATTTTTGTCTAACGTTTATTACTAATTTATAATATTTCATATGTTTTAAATATAAAATGAGACTAAGACTTCGGTTGTAAGAGATTCGGTTAAGAAAAATAATATTACAATTTGTAGTAAATAATACTGGTGTAATTTATTTAAATATGTTTCGAAACTCAATAGAGATGGAAGAATGGAAGAAAAGAAAAAGAATAAAAAAAAAAGTATAGGAAACTTTTATTTCCATATATTAGCATGATAATTGTAAGACTACCTAGGCAAGAATGCACGTTCTTATGTATATGTGAATTGTGCAAATCTTCCTCGAAGAAAGGCTTTAGTAAAAATCGTAGAAGAGAGGAAACTTCAATGTATGGTAAAGAAGGTAGATATTTTTGGTGTCCCAAAGACGGATACGCTGAGGTTTTCGTCGAACGATTTGTGTCGGGAGTATCGAGGCCGAGGCCCTTTTATTTCCTTTTTCAACTAACAAGAGAAAGAGTAGGGTTAACCAAGGCAACCAGGAAAAAGAATCTTGCCGAATGGAATTCGTTGCTTAAATTTCTGTCCATCGAAATGAATACACTGTGGTGGTGACCCAATGTCGTTGCAGTTATCGATGCTGACTCGGATCTATTGTACTTTATACTGATAGAAACCAAAAACTATGAGTATTCTAGTATTAACTATATAGTATATCGAAACTTGGCAAGAATAGATTGGAAAAAATACATTCGAATCTTAATGAAATGATAATCAAATGTCCTATTCGTATTGTTTCCATCATGCTTACTCTTTAATATTATTTTAGATCTCCAATAATTATTTCTAAATTAAAAAGTACATCTACGAATCGTTATTTTCTACTCTTATAGATTTGTCACGTTAATTCGAGCATCGTTGTTTCCACTTAAAGTTATTATAACCACGCAAAAGAACACTCCGACAGAGCGCGTGCACGTTTCCTCGATTAATCGAGAAAGAGAAAGAAGAGAACTGTGTAATTAAAGATAGCTTATCAGCTAAGCCCTGGTAACGTTGCAATATTTATCGACGTATTAAATGGAATATTACTGTATAAATCTAAATGAAAGAAAACGCCAGTGGGTACGAGTACTTTAGGAGGTACTCTCACCTAAATACCAAACGATGATATTTAAACGTATGAAATACCAGGTACTCTCGAGTAGAAAATTAACCGTGCACGAGATCATGTTAATTAAAAGATCGAGGATAAAATGGAGGAGGAATAGATGGATACAAAAAAATGCTAAAAGTTAAGATAGATATCATCTATACAGATATAGGATCCAAAAGGTAGAAGAGTTTTTTTTGCATGCACGAAGATTGGATCGCGTGACAAGAAAATTTTTCACATTCCATCTGAAAATGATATCTTAGAACTTTTCTAGATCCATATCCAAGGAAGATACCACCGTGACGAGAAGCTCCTTGCCTCCGGCCAGGTGCAAACTCCGCCTCCTTTTTCTTTTTCTTTCGAATTCGCATTGAACCAAGCAAAATTTGTACGATTTGTAAGCCCACTTGGACTTTCGAGCATCCGAAATGCGATACTTCATCGTTCGCATCTCTTTTTCGTCCCTTTCGCTCCTATTTCATTTCATTTTGTTTCATTTTGTTTCATTTTGTTTCGATTACGAGCCGACCAAGTGACTCTCGCATAGAATTTAGCAAATGAAATTTCCCCGAGGAACCGGTAATGCTCAAGAAATAAGAAGCCACTCTACGGGTCGTCAATTTTTCAACTTCCACTTACACTTCAACCCCAGCCCCCCTTTTTTTCATTAATTCAGTTCATTCACAGTCGAATTTGAATCGTTTGAAACTCGTTATTGGGATGATAATTATTTCCATTTCTTTTTTCTTTTATTATTATAAGAAGACGATCATTTTTTTTATTAATTAACCATTTTCGAAATCGATGAAATCGTATTGATTCAATAGGGCAATACGTTATTGCAATTTTATTACTGTTTCACATTCGAGATTATCTTAATTAATATACTCGTACCATGAGCTTTGAAACAACCCATCCCATTTTTTGTTCTCTTCTTTTATTATACAATATAGCATATATATATTTATACATAATGAGATATAACGAGGAGTGTAGAGAAATATGTGTCGCGGCTGGTATCCTCGCTTTTGTCAAACTTATAATGGAAAACAAAAAAAAAAAAAAAGAAAACACAAAAAATAATATTAATAATAATAATAATAAAATTAAAATATCAAAAAGAATAATGAAAAAGTTGAATATTTAATACATCAGCCGGTCTGTAGTGGTAGTTGTAAAGCTCGCATAACTTTTGTAATGATCACAAGGATAGCGATGTTCATACTTTGTAATGGTTACTAATATACCTATATTAATAATAATGCACACACACACACTCACACACACACATACGCGCACGTATTATTCCTGAAAACACTAGGCTTGTTAAAATAATCATCTGGATTTGACTCAAAAGAGAATTTCACAACGATCTCTTTCTCTCTATCTCTCTCTCTTGTTTTTAGGAACACGAAAACCCTTTAATGTAATAAAAAAGAATCGAATCGAACGTAAAATACGTAAAATCAAGCTGAATAAATTCAATTTAATTGAAATAATAGGAACATAAGTATGAACTTGTGTTGAAAATAATCGGGGAAAAAAAATGATTGATAAAGATAAAGAGAAGAAAAAAAAAGAAATAAAAATTTGGGTTCGAAATCGATGATAGACAAATGACAAGATAGTAAATTCGTTAAAGATAAAGAAAGATAGTTATAAGGTTTGAGACATATCATGCAATTTCATCTTTGACTTTAGCAGCCTGGAAGAAGAAGAAGAAGAAGAAGAATAAAAGGAATAAGAAAAGGGAAGAGAGGGAGAAGAAACCGGGCCATATCTCGGCTCCTTAAAACCGTGCGAAAAGTCGAAGAGCAGAAAGAACTTCTATCACAAACCCCCCCCGGCCCCAGCCCCAACCCCTATTTCAGTGTTCCATGCAAGGACGATGCATATCTCGGATATGCAAGGGGCGCATTGAAAATCACGGCGCGTGTGTAAGGAAAGGAAAGGAAAAGAAAAGAGAGGGAGAAGATGGGAAGTTTGGAAGGTGCAGGAAGGTGGTCGTAGGGGTGGTGGTCGCAAAAGGGGGTGGTAGGTGAGCGTCGAGTCGAGTCGAGGGAAGAAAAATGATCCATTAATCTGAAACCCAAAGTCTGGCGGCGCCGGGCGTCGCGGCGGCGACGGCGGCGGTGGTGGCGGGGGGTGCCAGGAGGTTGGTTGGTGGGGATGGGGGTTAGGAAGAGAACGAGGATAAGGATGAGGACGAAAACGGGGAAAGAAGAGAGAGGAACCCAGTGGCGTCGACACTGCTAACTCTTATTCCCTGTTCTATTCATACGTGTTTTAGTATGAGTTTACATATACACGTTCGTAGAAACAAGTCTGTATATTATCATATATTCCTACCCTATCTACTACGTATATGTATACGTGCACACATGGATAAGCACATGTGCTCTTAGAATCTACGCGCATTTGAACATAACTTTATGCGGATGTATGTGGCTTGTTTAAGGGTGTAAAATGCACGTGTGTGTATGCGTGTGGGTGGTTGTATATTTGTATTATAGAGGATAAGGTTGTAAGTTTTAGGGTATAGGGATAGTAACGCATGCAGGAAGAAGAGTAGAGTAGAGAAAAATCGAAGAGTGGTAGATGAAGGAAGGAAGGAAAATAGAAGAAGGCGAAAGGGGTTGAAAAGAAACGAATAAGAGATCGAAACCCGGCCAAGCGGAGGTGTCGGGACGAGAGACGACCGGTGCCCACATTTGAATTCCAAATTCGAAACCAGAGCCTCCTCCTCCTCCTCCTCCTCCTCCTTTTCCTTTTCCATCCTCCTTTTCATCCTTTCATTTCTATGTCTCCTTTTCTTTCTATTACTCGTTATTTCCTTTCAACAATATCATCCCGGTAATTTGCTATTAAAAGATTATTAACATTATTTTTTTTTGTCCTATCATTACCATATACGATACTTGCAGTTCGTTAAAAAATATAATATCGAAACGCTACAGGTAGGACGAAAGAAAAGGTATTCGCGAAGATTTATATATTGAATGATTTTTTTGTTGTTAATTCCTCGGAATATAATTCGACACTTCTGACATAGATCATCGTCCAACATCCTTTCAAAAAAGTAATCTTTTCTTTTACTTCTCTCTTTTTATAACACCAATTACCATCTTTCTTATACATTTTTTTTTTTATTCGAATCTTAGTGCTTTTAACTTGATTAAACGGCGTAGATAAAAATATCTACGACTCTTCAATAATTTCTGCTTATCGAAAAACTTCGAAGGGGGAGAAGGGGAAAAAAGTAGAAAAAAGAAGGGAGAAGTAAAAAAAAAAAAAATTGAAAAGGAAAAGATACGATTCTTGGATAGCATCTATTTATAACGATCGGTCTGATGAAAACGTACGCGATAGCAAACGATCGTTAATTAGTGAATTTTCAATTGTCGAGAGAAGTCAAAGCGGTCTCCGAGACAAAACGATTTAGGTCAGGCATTAATTAAGTTTCCTAGATGGCACGAAGAAAATTAGATTCCATAATTGGCACCGAACTTCTACCCCAATAATATTCGTGCGAATACGCAAGAAACGTTACGTAGGAATAATATTTAAACGTTAAAAAGAGCGAAAAACTTTTTATATATATATAAAAAAAAGAAAAAGAAATGAAAGGAAAATAACGAAGAAGATTAATCGAGAAGCGGAAATGATTACTCGATAAATACATTATGAAATCCTGCATTAGTTAAGGTGTTTCGGTATCTTTGGTCAATTGATCTAATGATTCGTAAGACTCTCTCTCTCTCTCTCTCTCTCTCTCTCTCTCTCTCATTCTTTTCTACGTTTATCTATCTTCTTCTTCTTCTTCTTTCGGTCTTTTTATCTCTCTTTTTCTTTCTCCTCTATCCGTTTCCTATTCTCCTCCTCCTCCTCCTCCTCGTTCCCTTCGCGTTACGCAATCGAACGAGACGCTACTGTGCAAGTTTGCTCATCGAGAATCCTTATCTGCTCTGGTGTACGACTCTCTTTCTATCTCCTTCTCCACATATACCCCACCTACTCCTTCATCTTTCTTTCTTTCTTTCTTTCTTTCTTTCTCTAGGTTTGCACTTCTGAATTACGTCAAGCCATTTTTCCAAATGAAAAAAGAGCACAGAAAGAGTATGAGCGCTATAATCTTCCTTGTTCGAGAAAAGCAACTCTCGCTAAGAAGACAAATTTCGGTTCTCTCGATCATCGTCGAATTGATTTTTACGAAAGATTATCTTACCCTCGTTCTTCAATGATAAAAATATGCATATGCATGTAGATATGCACCAACCTAATATTACGCGAAGATAGAAAGAAATAAATAATAATAATAATATAATCTTGACGTGTTTTTTTTTCTTTTTACGATCGTGGATTATATACAAGTTTTCGAATGAAACTACTACTTTCATTGAACGACTGTTACGGTAATGATAGAACGGGGTTGGGAGGGGGTGGGTGGAGGATTTCAAAGATATAATGGATATTACTAAGAATAAAAATGAAATCGATAAACTTTCGTTCATTCGTTTATTCGTAACACGAACGAACCAATGGGGAAGTAAATACACGCACTCGCGAATGAATACACCCCCACACACCCACACACTCGCGCATACACGCACGAATACTTGGATAGAAAAAGAGACTCCTGTAACAAAGGATAGGGTACGGAAAACGTAACGATAAAGCTTTATTACTTCTCGCGAATCACCCCTCGGGCTATCAACCCTTTTTCACGCGAGCTAGCTACTTTGGAACCGTCCTCGATGGCGACGATAATCGACGATCCCCGCCCACCACCACCACTGTGCATCCTTCTTTTATTTTATTTTCATTTCCTTAAACTTACATACTTGTTTATAGTTACACACAACTATATGTCGAATCAAGTTGAGATCAAAAGAAACGTTCTAAAAAGAAAAACATTTGTCAACCTGTCCAATATATTCCTTAAGACACATTTATTAATTATTTGATTTTTGGACGAGATAAGCAACTAATTGATGCATAATAAGATTTGTTAATAAGATTGAAAAGTTCATTATTATAATCAAAAGGAATATAAATAAGGTCGAATTTTGTGGAAAAGGAGCGAGTAAGAAATCGTTGAGTTAGTTGAAAGAAATGTGAGAAGGTAAGGGGATTGAAGGGGCATCGAAAGAGGATCGAAAGAGGATCGAAAGAGGATCGTATGAACGTTAACGGATAGGTGAGCAAGAACGGGTTGTGAGAGAAAAAGAGAGGAACGGGGAAAGGGTGAGGAAGAGGATGAGGGAGAGGGTGAGGAAGAGGGAGAGATGGCGAAGGAAGGACTAAACGAGCGGAGTTGAATGGGGTTGGGCCGACCGAAGTAATATTAGACCTAACTTTGCCTCGTACCACCCACCTGTTGAATTACATGAAACGAGAGTTCTCGGTTGACCACCGTGGTTTACCTGGGTGCTAAATTACCATAACTTTACGTCTTTTCATTCTTTTTCCTTTCGCGCGAATAAAAGATAGAAAAAAGAGTTCAAACAAAAATATATAATCAATTAAAAACACTACAAAATTATAATTAAACTGAAATAATACCTCTCTAATTGTGATATAAAAATAATTTACACAGAGATCTCTAGAGATAAAACAAATAAAACTAGAAATAAAACAAATTTGTCTTTATTGAAACAAAAAAACAATCGATGATTTAATCGCAACGGTGAGGAGTATCGTTTAATGAGAGAGACACGCGTAAACTATGTCCTCATTTTTCTCTTTGTCTTTTCTTTATCATCAGCTTTGAGAATACATTAATAATCAGATATATAGAATTATTAGATCGCTTATCTTTTTTATCTATAGTCTTTAATACGGTGATAAAAAGAACAATGATGATCGGCTTATGCGAAAATCTCCAATGCACTCGGTGACATCATCTAAATCATTCGGATTAATATGACGTAGGCATAACAATTTGTCTTATATGTACACATACATTTAAAATACCATAATACTTAAATAAGGACGATGTAAACTAGAAAGGTATTGAACCGTATTTAACCGTGAGAGAGAAGGACCAAGTATAGGAAAACTGTAGATTGGAAATGTTGAAAAATTATCCCTGAATGAAAGTTGGATACTCCCTGTTCCTCTCTCTCTCTCACTCTCTCTCACTCTCTCTCATCCCTTCGTAGAATCTCCGTAGACGTAAGAATAAGGGGGTGCGAGAGACGTTGCTAAAGAGGACGGTGCGAAATAATTCAATGAACCGGCTCCTGATTAATTGGCTTTTGACCGTTGAGAAATTAGCGCTAACAACGAACTTCTTCTTCTTATTCTTGCGCCAATTCCCATCAGCCTTTTCCCGCGGACGATGATTAAAAAAATTGTAGAGTAATGGAAGTAAAAAGAACGTTCGTAGGGAAATAAGGTATGGGTTAGGTAAGGAGAGATGGAAAAACAAAAGGGAGAGAAGAGAGAAGGAAGAAAAAGATAAAAAATGAAGAAGAAAATTTCATCTCTTCTCTCTCTCTCTTTCACTCACTCTCGTCGACCGACAATTCCTTCATAACATGCTCGTTATTCAAACTTTACAACCATTAGCGTGGGCGGGGGGGGGTGCTGCTTTTGCTACTAACGTCTCGGTTCGACTTTGTTTGATTATCGTCTTGAAAATAATAATCCTAAGGATAAAAGTAGTTTTTACACTCGAACAAATTTATTATATTACTTTTTTTCTTTTAATATATATAAGTATTTTGTACATATTTTATATAGAAAAACATTACAATGGAAAGAATTTTATCGATAAGTTTAACAATGAATGAATTTAATAATCCGTAGATCGAACAAACCATAGGAATTAATCGTCAATTCAGTTTCGACGTTTGACAAACGACACTTCGATCATACGATGCAGATATATAAAAACGTTAATTGCTCTATCGCGTTATAAAACGCGATTAGAATACAACACAGATAAGTACTTACTTTTCTATATCTATATCTATATCGGCATGCCCTTTAACATACCGGTACATTATCAGGTGCAAACCATTGCGTAGAAAATAGTCAAGTTCTTATCGATTTCCAGATAAACGTACCTGTGCATTTATTTATGTACATCCTAGAACAACACCTACGTCGCTTATGTATTTTAAATATGTTACTTAGTTACATTATAATAGTACATAGAACGTGTGCGTTTGGTATCAGTTCGCGTGACATTTTGCAATTTATAAAATATATTTATGGTAGCGAGCGAACAAACGAACGAGAAAGCGAGTTAGGAAAACTCTTGGCAAAGATAAAAAAATAATAATGGGAACGTTTTTTTTTTCGAGTAGCTTGTTGTATTATCCACGATTGAATCATTCTTTTAATTAGGTATACATGTAACCACATTATAAGCAACAGATACAAACTTCCCCATCCCCATTAACCTAATCCAGAATTCCCATAGATATCGAGATTTAGACTAATCTACAGCTGCGTCACGATTAATTTAATAAACGCTTGCCGATATCAACAAGAGGAGACACTGTTCATCGGAAATTGCGAGATAAATGCACACGTGTTCTATGTGTATGTATAATAGAAAGAGACAAAAGTAAAAAATCCGTGTCAATACGCGTCAGTGTACCTGATACATACCCTTACGCGTATTTTCATAGATAATAGTAGTAGTATGTCAGTTAGTTGGTAAAGACAAAGTTGACCGATTCGATACGTTTTAGTCGATTATCGGTAGCATATTCCGGAAGAAGAGGGTAGTCGGCAGTAATTAAGCGCGATTAAATTTCCTACTCTCCTTGTGCTCGTACTAATTACGGATCCATTCTGCATTCGCAACGAATCAAATGAAATTCATTAGTCGGCGATATCGCGTACCACCCTTTCAACCTCACCTACGCTCCCCTACCACCTCTCTACACCCTTCCATTCCACTTCGCAACCCCTTCCTACCTACCCTTCCTTCCAAACGATCGACGAATCATTATTAACTTTGGTGTAACTTCGATACGCATTATAAACATTTATATATACCTTTTCCTTTTTTCATAGTTTATTCTTTTTATTATCTATCTATCTATGTTTCATTTTCATCTCACCAAACGGTTATCAGTACATTTTTTGCGAATAAATATTATTTTCAAAAGTATTTTTTTATATAAGCGCGGAAAGAGTCGTCCGCTTTTATTATAAAGCTTTAAATAAACAAAGATATTAATATTTATATTTTTTTTATTATACATATAATATATTCCTGCATATATAATTATGAATTACAAATACTCTCTTGGTTTCTTCTTTGAAATTACGTTTACCTTTAGTTATTTATTTTTTTTCTTAATGTATTTGAAAATCTCTGTTAAATTTAAATATTGTATATAAAATTATTTGCTCTTATAGGTATGCTTTAATATTAAAATAATAGCGGTGTAAAATATGAAGATGACTGATTATTATATATCTCGAGCTCTCTAAATTGGAGAATATTTTCATTAGATGTAAAATAAAATGGCCATCTAAGTATACACAGATAAAATATATATAGTCGTATGATATTACTTATTATCTTGATGATCTTTGCACTTTTCGAACGATCACGTTACAATTCCAAGTTTTTCTACGATTAATTTAATATACATAGATAGATAGATGAAAGAGAAAATACATAGTTGGAATAGTACAACGAGTTAATTATTATTACGTCGTTCGTTAAATGAAAATGACGAAGTTTCATAAACACATCCTATCGTCGATTAAAATAAAAGCAATGTAAAAAAGATAAAAGATGAAAAAGGAATCCCCTTCCCTTTTCTTTCTTTTTCTTCATAAAGTAAGATGCAACCGACTGGGTGTAGAAGAACATCGAGACTGATATTAACCGGAAGGAGCAACAAGTGCGATATCCTTTACCCTTTTTACCTTTTACCTTTTACCTTTCTCTCGAGTATCTTTCCTCTTTCTGATTTGACGAACGGTACTATCTATTCCTTATTCTTTTTTTTTCTATCATTCTATCCTCAAATAATCCCCTATTTCTCTTTCACTTTCGTATTCCCTTCGGATTGTTCATCGATTTGAAAATTAAAGTCAACCAGCGGTGGGGGAGGGAATGAATAAATGAATAAATAAATAAATAAATTAAATGTGTGTGTATGTATGTGCTATCGTCGTTATAATTCTCTCTCTCTCTCTCTCTCTCTCTCTCTCTCTCTCTCTCTCGGTCTTTCTATTAGTTCCTATCTCTGTTCGTTTCTCTCTCAATCGACGAAATAAATATCGGCAAACGATTTACGAATCCACGCGCAGTCAATTAACAAAACACATAAAAGCTATGCGCGATGGGAAACGTTCGGGCCCCGATTATTACTGTTATCATCGACTTCAAAATGATACACGTATGTAATATCTACCTCTACCACCCATTTATCTCGTTCGACTTCTACTCTACATACTCGAAATAAATTCAACCGTCGTTACAACGCCTATTAAATTTCCTCCCATTTTCGTTCTCAATTTGTCTACGAATATAGGTCTGGAATTTGTTCTAATAATCCTTCGTTAATAAACGATACTTTGCTTTTCAATTTTCTATAAAAATTACACAACAAGAAAAAACAAGAAAAATCGGATTCGGACAATTCGCTGTTTTATTCGGGTTACTCTTCCTTTTAAATATCTCACTATTTAAGTATCTCTTATATTTTTACAATAAATACATATGTATATTAGGTATATATTTAAAGAGAAGAAAAATCTATATATATATATATATATATATATATATATATGAGATTATACGTTCTCGAAAGAAAATAACATTTTACGTTGGTTGAATTATTATTGTAAGGGAAAATTGTCCTCGTTCCGCATCGCATCTATGTATGTCGAAATTCACCATTCATTTCCGATATGGTAACGAGTAATCGCAATACCATATCCAAAAACACATAGTCAAATACGTACTCTACTCGCTTAGTGTATCGCATTTACGATCGGCTTAAAACTGGTCGATTAATAATCGATGTATCCTGCAATCGAATATGATACTTTTTATATTCATATTTCCCGTTTCAAATTGTCGACATTTTTTGTCGTTTCGCGAACGATCGTTCGTTTTAAGAAAACTCGACTTATAGAATGATACTCTATTACTCTTGCAAAAAGATAAAAAGAAAGTACAAATTTAACGAAAATAGGATTTGAGACAGAAGAAGAACAAAAATGACAAGAGAGAATGAAAGAAAATAATATTTCATTGGAACGGGGAGCTTGCAATAAGGAAAACGAAACTTTAAAGTGATAAAAATAACAATAGGAGAAATAACAACGCGATCGTTCAGATTTTTTTCTCTTTTTTCTTTTCTTTCTTTCTTTCGGCGAGATAGATAAGAAAGTGCGAGAGAAATAGATAATAGGAATTGCAACGAAGGGGGAAAAAGGTCGCGTAGAACACCAGTTGCTAGCTAGGTAGGTAACACCTCTCAAACATCCCCCGCGTTATATCTCAATGGGTATCCATAATGCATTCGCTCTTTGTCAAATGGAAACTTGTATTACGTTATTTTTCAATGTTCCCTTTTTTTTTTCACCATAGAAAATATTACCTCGTTAAAAAAAAACTGAAATACATATAATATAATACGAATTAGTATCTAAGAGAGGGACGAGTATATTTTATAAATTATTTCATTCCGCTTTTTTATTTCTAAAAAGAAAAAAAACAAAACACGGCAAATGTTTTATACCGTCTTGACCTCAGTTTGATATTCTTGGTGCGTTCGATAAGAAAAAAAAATATAAAAATTACGTTTCTCTACAAACTGAGAGAAATGAATACACATCGAATTCAAGTTTCTTTTTTTTCTCGATATTAAATAATTATTTATTTTTCAAATTAGAAGCAGCTGCACCGGGAGAGAGCAACGAACGATTTTCAACACGTTGCATATTATTATTTTAATCTTTTATATATATATGTATATATATATAGAATAATATATTATATATTTGCTATATATTACATCGTATCTTATTCGTTCGACCGAAAGCGAATTTATCGCAGATTAAATATAGATTCATTAAAGAAAAAAAGGAATAAAAAGAAGGAGGATACTTTCTTTATTGCATCTTATTATCTTTTTATTTTTTCTTTTTTTTTTTTTTTTTTTTTTTTTGAAAAGAACGACTGGTGTACAACGTAAGAAAGGAAAACTTACGTAAAAGCAGAAAACGTTATATCTTTTACCATCATTTTCCCTCGTTAAATTGATGCACACCCCGTAGCAAGATGGACGACACTTATATACGATTTATTATCCCCATAGCAACCTTACTTTCGATCATTCTTCCAATTGATTTATCAAAGATCAACGCTTGCTCAAAACAAAATCTTCAAAACCATGATTTGCTACGCATAGAAACTCATCACACACCCCTCCTCTCCTATGACAGGACTGTCTCCATTCGTAAATTACTTTTTTCACTGTATAAAATATTGAAATTATTTCTGTCGAATTATTACGAACGAAAATATCGAAAGGAAAAAAAACATTAAAGAAATACGCGATCATTTAGTCAACCTATCGTATCAATTAAACGATATAACCGATGCATTTCTTTGACAACGACAACAACAACAATGAACAATAAAAGGAATTTGCATCTCTGCGTGGAGAAAAAGAAAAAAAAAAATTACTGCAACTCTCCAAGACTACTCTCCCCCTTTTTTTTTTTTTACTTTCGAATGAATTCTTTGCGCGGTTTGACGTCGAGAAGCTTCAAGGAGAAAGGTGGAAGATAGAAAAAAAAAAATAGTTGGAAAGGAAAAAAAGAACCAGAGAGAGAGAGAAACAGAAAGGGTGGTGGGTGGGAGGAAGAAAGAAAAGTCTTCCTTTGGAGTTGGCAAGTGGAAAAGCAGGTAAGAGAAAAAAAGATAAATCGTGAGAGAGAAAAAGAAGAAGAAGAAGAGGGTGGCAATGATGGTGGTGGTTATGGTGGTGATAGTGGTGGTTTGAAAGTAGCAGTCTCTGTGGGGAAGGTCGAACGATAAAGGGATGCGATATAGATGAGAAAAGGTGGAGAGAGGGTAAAGGAGGAGTCGTAAACCTCGCGTAATGCCGAGCAAATTAGCATCTTCTCGAAACATCCTTCTTCTTCAGGAGGGAACGGGTCTTCTTGGTAACAGGGATGAAAGGTGAGGGGGTAGTTGTGCTTCGCCTTTTTAAAGTTACGCCTTCCAACCACCGAGAGTTCCTTTTCCAACCTGACTCCTGAGAAAACACTCCTTTTTTATCTCTTATTTTTTCTTTTTTTCTTTCGAATGCACACCGTTTTTTTCCTATAAGGAGAGAGAGAGAGACATCCTCGTCCTACTATGCGTTCGATTGCAACGAGAAATATGTTTGTCGTCATCGTATCGATGTATATTTTTTCTCAACTATTTCAACATTTTCTTTCGTTCGTTTTCCTCCACCAACCAACCACCCTTATACCTGAACTTTCACCTTCGCTTTCATCATCACCCTCCCTCCTCCCTCCCCACAACCCTTCGCAATCCCTTCTTATACACTCTGTTCATCTCCATTCCCATTCATCTTTTCTTTTTTTTTTTTCCACCATTTTTCTGCATCGCGTCTTATCTCTGTTTCTCTTATTCTCGAGAAAATGAGGGAAATAAAAAGTGAGAGAGAAAAGAAACGGATAAGTAAGACAGGATAAGTCGAGAACGGAAATTAGTAGCTCGTAACTTTTCTCCACAGGTTGTATTTTATCAATTAAAATGTTTCCGACCTTTTATTATACTGCGTTATGCATACGAACAGAGAAAGAGAGAGAAGGAGACAAGGGAAAAGAAAAAATACAGAAAAGTGTACAGGTTGGTTCTTAAAGTAATAACAGATTCGAGTTATTCAAATGAATTGCGAACCCTCCCAACCCCCTACGACAATTTTTAATGATCCAACTGTAGTTGTTATTAAATGAAATCGTTTCGCGTATCATTTTGTTTCTAAAAAGGAAAAAGAAAAAGATAATTAAAATAAAATCTCTCGACGAAAAGAGAATGGGTATGGGAAGTGTTCTCAAGGGTATATTAATTGTTAGCCGATTCTTTCGGAAGAACAAGCTTCGTTTTCAACGAGAAGGAGGAGGAGAAGGAGGAGGATATATCTATCGATATATACTATAGCCCGGTTAAATCATACTCCATCGGTACGGTCAATGGATATATGCGAGCATAACGAAGCATTCTTAAAACCGTAATCGTGTTTCTTTAAGCTCCATTGGCGAATTCTTAATCGACTTAACTTCGTTCGAGCGTACACAATATTCCGGTACCTGGAGACTCGATTTTATTCCTTGAGACGAGAATAATCTCTCCTTCTTCTTCTTCTTCTTCTTCTTCTGCTTCTCCTTCTCCTTCTCTCTCTTTTTTTTTTCTTTTTTATTTTTCTTAAAAGAATAATCTATTTCGAATAAAAGAATTGATTTCTATTAACAAACTCTCGTCGATTATTATTTGAAAATTTTAAAGAATTTATCTCAAGGAATAATCTCGCCAATTGGTCAAGATTTTATCGAACAAAATATACTGACGAAATAAATCAAAGTATTGTACAAATTGATGGAATATTGATTTTTGAATTTAATCAACCTTACGGATGAATATTAATAATAAGAATTAAACACATATGTGTCTAAATTCCATGTGCAATTATATTTGTATGCGAACAATAAGTTTCTCCCATCGGAGTCTTAGAAAGATGAAGAAAAATGAATGAACGAGACGTGGGACGGATGCGATACACGTGGAAAGAATTAACTCGTTAGAGAAAAAAAACATAAACGCATAGGACATAATGTGTCTATGAATGCATACTTAGTCTATACATATATGTGCGTGTATATGTATTTATATATATATATATATATATATATTGAGAAGAGAATTACAATGAGGATACCAAAACAAAGTCTCAGAAGCGAAATATTTGTTATTTGATTCTTGTTCGCGAGCGTGCATTAAGTTTGCCGGTGTTCATATTCGCACGGTTTGTTAGTACATTTCGTGTCAAAATCGAATCGACAAATCTCGAACGATGGTTATCGAGTAAACTCGTCGCTATTCCATCGCGTGCACAAAACGATAAATACAAATTTCTATGTATTTCTACATCATCCATAGACACACATATGGGCTTTCTATATATATACATTGAAATCTGTGAGAATTTTGGGACGTTAGGTAAACGATGGAAATCTGATCTGCGTATAAAATCGATAAATTTTCTTAAAAATAGATTAAAGAACGGTAAAATAAGAAAAGTAAAATAGCATAAAGAACGTTTCCAATATATTACCATATAAATAATGCAAAATATAGCGTTTGTTCTCGCTTCTAACATAGAAATTCGCAGGAAAACGGTGAGCATCGTTCGTAGAAAATGAAAGAAATCGGAATCGACGATCTTTGAGATCTCTCCGAGATCTAAAACGCGTTTATACCTATTTCGATGACACACACATACTGGGTTTTTATCTGGAAACGTTACTGTAGCCAACTCGTTTTGTCCCACGGAAAGCTCACGAATAATGACAGAGTTGGTGAGCGACCCCTTTTACTAGTAAATAATGCAGTACTTTTGAACGACCTGACGCGCGTATATATTTTTCCATCCACTATTCCATTAGATATAATGATTAATACCAAAGTGCAACTCCTATCTCACGAGAAAACAAGCTATTCTATATTATCGACTCGACTTTTTTTTTTTCGTTCCTCCTTCTTTCTTTTCCATCGTCGCACAAAATATAAATATATAATTAAATATTTTAACACATATATATATATATATATATGTTAATGAATAAAAAATAAAGGTATATGTTTCCACTGTGAATGGAAGGAACGTGAGAAAAACCTTTGAAAGAATTCATTTCAGGATTGGACCAACTCACTGTGAGAAAAAGGAACTACTACCAAAGAGGAAGAAGAAAAAGAAGAAGGGGGTTATACACCCTTTATGTAAAAATCCGGCTCATTCATCGGGCAGTAGGTTCTCGAACAATTGTCGTTCGTTCACGAGAAGGTATTCTCGATGGATTTTCGGAACTAAAAGGAAAAGAGAAAGAGTGGTTTGAAATTGGCTCGTGGGAGCCAACGAAATCTTCTCAATCGCGAAAAAGAAGATTCTAATTCTAATCGATGGTACGTCGATCTGACATCTGCCGAATTCTAACACAAAATGTGTTTCTGCTTTATATATATATATATATATATATATATCTGTAAATAGTATACTAGAATAATTGTAGAACCCTTTTTCGCGTTCAAGTTTTTCCATATAAACGACGACAGCTGTTGATTTCCGTATTGTCCCAAAAGGGTTCGGAGGACAGCTGAAATTTTCAAGGAAAAATGGACGACTTGATTCTTTTTGATCCGTACCAACTACTACTATTATTATACATACTTTTATCTCTTTCTTTCTAACCATAACCTTTCCACTTTTGCGAAATAATGCGTAACTCTTACGAAGCAGATGCGAATCCAAAGCCGACAACAATAACAGTACGACGTGAATCCCGCATAACAATCGAGTAATAATCGCGTGGGTGGAAACTACGAGCACGTGTGTGCCTCCCAGCAAGTATAGTCCCTAAATAGGTCCGAACTTAGGGCTTAGAAAAATGCTGAGAAAGATGAGATCGATTAACCATTAGCTAGTAGCTCTTTCGATGATCGATGATTGAGAAATCATTCTCTTACGAGTTTGTATGTATTGGTGGAAACACGCGTGCGATTCACACGGTAAATGTTGTCTACCTGCATTTACTAAAAGTAACGTTCAAGTGAAAGGAGACAGCGATATGACGAGGCGCAGTGTTTCTCATTTTATCTTCGAACATTTCTTTCTAAAAAAAAAGAAACAAGAAAAAAACGTCAAAAGAGAAGAATTTTGTTATCTGATATTGAGATTTTTATTAAATCGGTATTTCAAATAAACACACAGGAGATCGGTATATTTATAATAATTTATTAATAGAAATGTAATGCGAGAGTGATATCGGTATTAAATCGATTAGTATAAAAACTCTGTCAGTATTTGTATTAAAATATGAATATGTATCTTCTGTGAATATATAATTCTGATGCGCAACCCTAATGCAATCCTGTGCCATTTATTGAAAATAATCTAACAAAGATGTTGAAAAATATTCAACTAATATGAATACATTAAACTTATTATTAAATGATTATTTTTTCACATGTTTTTTAAAGTAATATCGATCGATCGTGTCAATGGATGAATATAAATTAGGCTAAATTTTTCTAAATTTCTTCATGATGATTAATCACCTAATAAAATTCCATTCTCTCGATGGAATTATTTTGATTTCGGTTTTGTACACCTCTATCATTCCAATTAGAACATCGGTCATCGTTAGTCGCGATTTATGACTCCGTTGAATCGAGAAATATAATAAAGGTCATTAGTTAACACAGCTCTCCATCGAAATAGCTCTTTTTGCGATTGAGGGATGGGAAAACGTATGAATGTATATGCACAAAACGCTTCGTTTATGCGGGCTCGCCAGAATTTCAACGCTTTTATATACTCTCGCGTATTAATACGGGCACGTCCAACGAACGTTTAATGACGCACACCTATACCTTTACATATATACCTTTACGCATATAATATGTACATATAAATAAAGTTGCATTAATCGACATTGTAAATAGTTAATATGATTACATATTCTCTAAACGCGAATATGACTCTTTTTTCATTCGAGACAAAAAGAAGCAGAAAAAAAACAACCAAATATTCTAATAACCGCCTTTGCCACATTTTCTTTTCGCGTCTCGCGACACAGATTTTTTTTTCTGTCGACTACTATTTGAATTAAATATTATATTTATATTTATATCTTAAAAAGAGAATTTTTTTAATTTATTCTCAAACGTGTCCTAATTTATTACTAATTTGAATTATACTTTTATTTTTTTCGCACGAACTTTCTCTTTTCGCAAATGTCACATTGTAGCATAATTATATTAATTGCAATTATTAATTCAAGCAAGTTGAATGAAATGCACAAATGTGGAAGCAGTTATATGTATCTTTCTTGAAAAACTAGTCAAGAGTTTCGTAACTATCCTAACCAATCTCACGAACTTCACGAAATTGGTTAATGATTTCACCATGCTTTAGTTGAAAAATTGAAACGATTAATTTCATAAATTATTATTATTATTATTATGTTACTATCTAATATTCCAACACTATCAGTTGGTCAATTTATTACATAAATAAATGCATAAAAATAAATACGTAAAATTCTATTTCGGATAGGAGAATTAAAAAGAAGTAAAAAAAGTAATAGACGAAAATAAAATGGAAGAATTTGAGGATAGGGAAAATTTCGCTAAAGCTGGTTCACGACTTTTCTATATGCGCATAATGCAATCGGATTTTCCTGACCTCTTCTACGTAATAGCCGATGATGATCTCGTAGGATCAAGACCTTGTACGATTGCTGAAAGAATAAGCGAAAATATTATACTTGAAGAGACCCAACCAACAGTTTCTTTCTCTCTCTTTCATTCTTTCTCGTAGTAACGATAAGATAACACAAGTTTGCAAACAAAAGTGAGACAGACAAGTTGACTGACGTCGTTATATATCGGTACTTGCGTTTCTACGTTGCTAGAATACCACGCGACAACCTTGAACGATGTTTAGAGAATACAAAAATCACTTAGAAAGTAACAAAAAAACAGAAAAAAAGAGAGAGAGAGAGAGAAAGAATAAATGCAAATGCTGTGTTTTATATTCTTTATCGGATCATTGACTACGTTTTCGAATTATTTTATAGGCAAAACTAGTTGATAAGAATGAAATCTTCTTTTATTGCATTATCGTTGTACCGAAAAATCGATATTGATATTCCGATGATTCGAAAAAGAAAAATAAATGAAAAATTCAAAGTTTCGAAAGAGAGAGAGAGAGAGAGAGCTGTAGCAGAAATTCTCACACGGCAAGAAGGCCTTTCACTCGTCAGAAAACTCGTTATTGCACTCATAGTATTCACGCATAATTTCCCATCATGAGTATGATACATACTCATATACTCGTGTTCGTATTTTTGTATTCGTGTTTGCGTTCGCGCCTTTTCTGCACTATGTCGCCTGGGTTTCGCATGGATTTCTTCAGAAAAATATGCACATTTATGCACTCATATGCACGCGTCCGTTTAACAACTCTCAATTTGATTACTCTCTCTTTCTCTCACCTGTTGATAATGTTACTAGTAGTGGTAATGATCCGAATGCTTATGTTTGTTGCTATTGCTAGCGTGTAAACGTTCTTATGAAAAGTGTCTGCTTTTATAACGTGCATATTATTACGCAAATATAATATGTAAAAAAAGATAAGGTAAGCGTGCGAAATAAAATACATGCACAAACGCATATGTATAATATTTATTATACCTACGCACGTTACGCGTAAGAAACTAATACAAATGCATTTTACGTGTTCCGTGTAGATATATTATTTATAATAAAATGACATTATATATATTTCCGCATGATTTTGAAAGATCACGAATATACGAGGATAACCTTTTTATTCTTAAATAAAAATGGGAATGCGCATTATATTAAACGATGAAAAAAATTATTCTCACGCGATCAAGATTAATAATCTTTTATTCTTTTACATATCTCCTATATTATCTCCTGCGTCAAATAATAATTACGTACGATAAATAGATATGATTACCATAGATCATTATCATTTTATAAACGCTGTTGATATGCCAATTATATGTGTACCACTGCTCGCCTCTTCCCGTTCGCACAAAATTATATTTTTTATCTTTGAAAATATCATAAACGATATAGAATATAGCGATAATAAAGGAAGAAAAAGTGAGATAGAAAATGTATAAAAAGGAATTATGATATATAGACCGGGATTGGTGCAAAGCCTACGATTATCTTGGAGAAAATGAGCGTTCGAAATAGGTGAGTATAAGAGTGGGAAAGGGAAAGAGTGTGAGAGAGAGAGAGAGATAGAAAAGGTGGCCGATGCACGCGTGGGCGTGCGCATAGTCGTCGGTGCAACGATATGCGCGGTGCGTGATGGATATAAACGCGAAGTGTCGAGGAGATTAGAAGGTGGAAGAGCCACCGATCGTTCTACAACCAACAACTTGCAATGGAGGAGGGTGGGTGGGAGGATGGGGGGTTGGATAGGTCGAAGAAGAGAGGTCCAGTGACGTCACGCACAACCTTGAGCACCGACCTCGGACAACGAGTTGTCTGGCTTTATCTATGTATATGTATAAACATATATACATATATATATATATATATGTGTATATGCATGTAGAACAATTTTCCATTGGTGCATTTCACGCTATTCGTACCTGCTGCGCGTCATACTACGTATGCAGATATAGTTTGTCACGTGCACGTTTCATTTTTCTTTCTTCTCATTTTACCTTTTTATTTATTTATACGTAATTTTCATATTTTTCTTTTTCCCCCACACTCAATTCCAAATTCATACTTTTAAACGTTTATATTTAAGTGATGATCAAACACGAAATTTGTATGGTTCATTTAATGGGGATAAGTAATGCATTATCTTGTATAAAAATAATAAATTGTTCAATGCAAAGATATGCGTTTGCTCGTTCGAACGTATCTAGGTAATACGCCGAGCAAAGTTGTATCTATATGCATGTATTATACGTATCAAGAAAGAGAAAAAGAAATAAATAAAGAAAGAGAGAGAGAGGGAGAGAGAAAATGATATAAGAGAAGAAGGGGTTTAAGACGCAATTGCAAAACGTATCGCGAAGGAGAATGATAGTGTTTAGATCGTCGGAAAAGCAGCTGTCGTTATAGAAATAATAGATTTATCGTTAGGAAATTTGAGAAAAGAAAAGGAAAGGAAAAAAATACAGAATGGAGAATAGAGAGTGAATCTAATAAAGCTGATGCGAGCTACGTAGAGAGTGAAAGAGAGGGGGAGTGAGAAAGACAGAGAGAGAGAGAGAGAGAGAGAGAAAATTTCTGCGTGCATCGGTCACCCAATACACGCTTTAACAAATGAGATAGAAAAAGAATGAAACAAAGAAGATAAGGCGAATACTTTTTATTTTTCTTAGTCTCGAAGAAATGTCTGTCTGTCTGGTCGGATCGTCATCATTCTCCATTCTCGTGTCACCTTCACGAATTTTAAGATTGGCGTAGGTTGTGTCCGAGTCTAATTGTAGTATCCGTCGGCCATTTAAAACAGCTTTTTTATAATACTTGCGCAGACAAATCCTATTTCTTGTTCTCTCTTTTTTACACTCTTTTACACTCTTTTATTTATTTTTTTTTCTCTGTCTATGTCTCAGATCTCTTCTGCGTTTCATTTTTCGAATATATATGTTTGCTGAAATGACTCGACGATTTAATCGGTTCTTTTCGGAACTATTATCTTGGCGAATATATTTTAACAATTTTTTTCCCAATCAAAAAATTATTCATATTTTATGTATTACATTTATTCTCGTTTTAATCGCAATCGTCGTTTTTATTTTCAATCTGTACGGGGAGAAATATACATTTTAAAAAAGATGGTATCATTATATAAATGTTAATTCGATGAATATTATCCAGCAGAAGTTTTTTCGTATAACGGGAATGTGTGTTTCTCCTATAATATATGAATTTATAAAAGGCGATTAATTAAAGTGTGAAATTGACATTTTTGATTCGTTGATTAAATACCGATAAACAAACACGACTAACACACACACACACACACACACAGAGAACATTGGTTTTTGAAAGCATAAAAAGGAATAAGAACGAATATCTACGATCATTGCTGTAGATAAAAAGAAAGCAGATCTTAAAAACTGACTCAATTTCGATCCCTTATTTTTTATTTTAGTGTTAATAATTGGTTTCACATGTGAAACGTCTGAGAAAGAAAGAGAAATCCTGACATTAGAAGAGACACGAATAGAGGATAAAATAAAAGAAGGAAATGTTAATAAAGGTTCTCTCATTCTCACCCTCTTTCATCGACACGCTATAAAGCGCGCGCACATTCGCGCCAATATGATGCGCAAGTTTTGTGCGATCGCGTACCTATCTCCGGGGAAATTAGTAGGGATATCTAAAAGTCTAGTACAGAGAGAGAGAGAGAGAGAGAGAGAGAGAAAAAGAGAGAGCGGGGCGTATATTGGTACGCGTTGCCAATATAAAGTAATTTTCTTCTCTGCTTAACACGCCCGCCCTCCCGTACGAGATGATGCCAATGTGACAACGAACTATTCTTTCCTCCCGACAAACAGAAAAAAAAAAGTCGAATTAAAAAAATATACCTATACATATATGTGTATATATATATATATATATATATATATAATAAAATGAACGAAATGTACAAAAGAAAAAGAATTAACGCGATAAAGCAAACATTGCAACGTGTATTTATTGCAATGTAATGCATAAATCAGTTTCATTTTTTCTCGTGTTAATATATTATAATCACATACGACGAATTTTATTTTATCACATTTACTTTTTCTTTTTACCTAGTATATATATAAAAGAAGAGAAACACGAAAAATGTAGTAGGAGAGAAAATAAAAATAAGAAGAAGAAGAAGATGAAGATGAAGAAAATGAAACGCCCCAAGAGTGATTAAAATTGCACTTTGATCGACTTTGCTAACCGAAGTGCTATCTCCGCAATGCTATGAATGCGGTTTAACAAATTTTTCTCTTCGAATATGATACATATATATGAATAATTATTAACGAGTAAGAACAAAAGAGATGGAATAGTCACGAGAAATAATAATTGGTTTCTTTTTGTAACAACAAAATTAATAAATAAAAAGAATGAGCAAATGTGTGTGAGGAGGAGGATAAAAAGAATTATAAAAGGAAGGAAGGAAGGAAAGGAAGAAGAGTCCTCGAAATTCCGCAGACAGACTGCATAATAAAGGCGTGCAATGATACCCTGTTGCTTTATCTCTTTCTATCTCTCTCTCTCTCTCTCTCTCTCCCTCCCTGCGTTCTTTTTCGTTGCAAAAAAAAAAAAGAAAAACCCCTCCCTCTCGTCACAACTTTTGTATTCGCAAACGATCCGTTCTACCCGACTTTATTCAAAACTCTGTATGCACGAACAAGAGAAAGAGAGGAAAAGAGAGATAGATATGAGACGAGTTCTTCGAAATCTCTTTCGGTAAACCGCGCAGCATCAACGAGAGGAATCTTTTTTGACGGTTTGAAGAAATCATTTCTCGTACGTTCTCTTATTACTATTTTTATTCAATTTGGTATCCCTGAGAAAATAAAAAATGACCGTAAGATCGATAACATCTTTTCCACGATTATCATAATATGTATATATATATATATATATATGAAATAAATTCCTAATAATATATTCCTGCGATAAATATCGAATTCGAAATGATTCTTATCGTTCTTACATATATATATATATACACATATATTCTTATATACACGAGTATTCAAAATTCTCCCTGCCACGTTCTCGAACAACGAAAATAGAAATCAAGCAGTCTCTTGGAAACCTCGAAAATCGCAAACATACCGAGTCTTCGTTGATCTTTCTCTTGAAACATACAAAAGAGAGAGAGAGAGAGAGAGAGAGAGAGAGAGAGAGTAAAAAGAAAAGAACAAATTTAACGATAGAGGATTACACTCGTATCTTTCTCTCTCTCTCTCTCTTTCTTTCTTATTTTATCTTATACGTTAACCATATGTAAATTACGATTTTGCGCATTAACCTTTCGCGTGGTTAGACAAAGTATCAACAAAACGGAGAACCACTGACCGACTCTAATCGGCTTGAGCGACCAGTGACGTCAACCATTGCTCTGTATATGCATACGTCTCGCAATGATTGCGAGAGATGACAAGAGAGAGAGAAAGAGAGAGAGAGAAAAGAGTATCGTTGCACTCGTGCGCGGTTACACGAGTACATTTATTATCTACACCTTTTTCTAACAGAATAATGTGCCCGTAATTATGAAAATCCAAATTTAAAAACAATTATATCAATTATTTCTAAATTAAATGAATTCAATATAATTTTTACAATATTGTCAAAAATAAATACCTTAGATAGTGTTTATTATTTCAATATTATATAGAGAATTCACTAAGTGTTCGAATGTAATATACTTTATTCAGTAATACTTTATTCAGTCTCCAATAATACGTATATAATTTTAATTTATATGGCTCTATATATATACACGCATCTATGCACTCATATATACTTCTTCTTCTTCTTCTTCTTTATATACATACGTAAAAGCACACACACATTTATATATTTCATCTTCATCTTCTTCTTGAAAATATGTGAATGCACGCAAACACTTAAAACTTATACTTCTTTAAACATATCTGTGTTAGCACATACCCCTCTTATTCTCCTCGTCTTCTTTAATATGTGTAAACACACACACACGACATATACTTTTCTCTTTCTCTCTCTCTCTCTCTCTCTCTCTCTCTCTCTTGGGAGAAACGGTACGTGGTACAGAATTACCGAGGAGCGTTCCATCTCGATGCAAAATCGAGTCGAGTTGCAAGTTTTGCCATCTATATACATGGCTGCGAATACTTTGCCCGACACGTGACTCTCTTCTCTCACTTTGTACACGCATACAAAGATAATTTGAGGGAAGGGAGGGTAGGAGAGAAAGAAAGAGAGAAACAGACACACGCATGCGTAATAAGCGCAGATGCACGGGCGAGTATGAAGAGAGAGAAGATGAAATTTTTTGGCACTGATGCGAATCGAAATATACGCACTGTCACTTTAATCGCGAGATAGTTAATGATTGAATCATTTATTTTTGTTTTCCTTTTCATACAAATTTGAAAAATCAGACCATGCGACTCTCTGCTGTCAATAAAAATCGTCCTCCTTGTATATAAGCACCGTGATTATTAAAATAAAATGAATGTTAAGAAAATGATGGTGTCCTACTGCATTCATGTATTTAAAAATGCAATTTAATTGACCGTCCGAAAAATATATATTTCCTAAAAATAAATGAAATAATAATGAAACAAAATGAACACGCACGAATGATGTTCGTTAAAAATAAACTATCCGGTTTGGTAGTAATAGTAATACTAGTAATAGTCGTCAACTAATGTAAGTCGGCGAGTATCAAGGGTCGATGTCTTTCTATGAGAACAGGAAATTGGATAAACGATGAGCGTCACGAGTCATCTTCGCCTTCATCTTCGCCTTCATCTTCGCCTTCATCTTCGTTCTATTCGTAGTTGTTTGTATAATAATAGTAGTAGTAGTATAGTAGTAGTAATAATAATAATAATAATAATAGTAGCATTGGTCATTATTATTGTCATCGTCGTGCGTTTAGTCGTCGCGTAGATTCTTCTTAATCACGCGTTTTCAAACTCATCGTCGTCTGCCGCGAAAAACGTGAGCTTTGTTTAACCATAGCTATAAAAATAGTAATCCTAGATATAATACATAATTTAATAAAATTTGTTGGAAAGAATAAAATGGGACGAATGAGATAAAGGGAGCGTGAACAAATTTGCTACTTATTCTCTAAGCTCTCTTTCTCCCTCTCTCTCTCTCTCTCTCTCGTTTAGTTTTCCAAGCTTTCATTTTGGTGCTTCGAACTATTAATACGTAGCAAGATAATATATTTAGACGTTTCGCGTTCATCGTGGCTTGGTTCTCAACATCGTCGCTTAGTTTGTGTGTTTCAACCTTCTATTCGGAAAATCTGGCCTGCCGTTTGGCCAAGATACAAGGCTCCACACACAAATAATAAATAAAATCATACGATCGAAAGATTTGTCTCTCTTTTTTTTTTGGTTTTCTACCCAAAAAATAAAATTTCTACTTTCTTATTTAACTGAAATATATAATAATTATTATTAGAGGAGCGTGTTATATATCTATGCATGATAAATAATTTCTTTCCGTATCTACTATCTTTTCTCTGTACTTGTACTTAACTTCTTTATCAAAGGGGTAGCAAACCGTATAATAAATATTATTATTATTATTATAAATAATAAATTATCAGGTAAAAGAGAGTGGATTGTCGAGAAAATAATGTATCGTCGTGGGGGATATATAATAGCTCTTCAAAGGAAACACTAATCGAACCTCGACGAATTCATTATCGTCGCTCATTAACGCGCACCAACGCTCGTCATCGGCACTTTTTGCCTATTAGCTTTCTCCACCCCTACGTCGAAATTGATTCGCCTAGCGCGCTCTTTAATAACAACGTTCGAAAGGGATGCAAAAGAAAGGGGAAAAAACAAAAAACAAAAACCAAAGAAAAGAAAAAACATAAAGAAGAAACATAAAAAGGAAGAAGAAGAAGAAGGAGGAGGAGGTGGAGGAGGAGGAGGAGAAGAAAAAAGGAAAACGAACGAAGGTACCGAGCAAAAGCTTTTTTCGAGAGCAAATCTGTGTGCATGTGAGTGTCAAGTGTGTGGGTGTCAGAGAGAGAGAGAGAGAGAAGAGGGTCTCCTATTAAGACAATTCTCTCTTTTTCCATCATAGCAACCCAGACGAACGAAGGATCTTTTTTCGAAAAAGTTGTTCACTCGTTCGCTCATTTACGCCTCTTGCATGAAACAGAACCGTGAAATTATAATACATCGATCGGATATAAACGCGTTGCTACGTTAATGTGACGAATAATCAATCGTGCGCATTAACGAAAGACCGAACGATAGATAGTTTATCTTTCGTGCATTCTGTCTACACAATTAAACGAACAATACAAGTTAACAATGTGTTATTATAATCCGGACCTTTGGACCAAGAGGAAAAAAGAAAAATTATTACAAATATCGATTCTTTCTTTAAAAAACCAGAGTTCATAGACATTGTTAATATTGTTATGAGATAATGTTAGTTAGAATTATCATCACCCCATTGTCGTATTTCTTTTTATCTTTCATTTGGGGTCCTCTTGATTATAACGTTCTAAATTAACGCGTTACTCGTTAGATTATTATTTCAATGAAATTATTATAAAATTACGTCTAATATATTGTTCGAACGAAATTAAAACGCGTAAAGATGTTACTAGAAGATCTATTGAAATAATCGTCTATTACCTGACGTCATCTTCAAATAAATTCGGCAAAGTATTAAAATATATTTTGCTAGCTGTGCTTAACTTTCTTTCTCCTCCTCCTCCTCCTTTTCAACTTACCTGAAACAGAAAGAAAAATAGTCAAGATAAGTCGTGGTATAAAATTTACTCGATATGAAAACAAAAAAAGAAACAAATATCGTAAATTAAACGAAATGATTTCGTACATATCACTATCATTCTAAATAGTATTTGTTTTCGTCGTTATCGTAGTTTTAGGTTTTCTGTATTTTACAAAAATCGTTTGAAACATTGTAGAGCATTCTCGGTGTGCAAATAAAACGACAAGTATATAACGCATGCCAGGTATATACATACACATAAATGAAAAAAGGGGTAAAATATATGTGTATGCGTGTATCTGTATAAAGGTAGAGAATACGCGAATACTCTCGTTTCCTATTGCATTTAGCTAAATTAAATGAAATTCAAGCGCTCACCGAAATTAAATAAGTTAATTATAAATATTCTACGTTGTTTAGTTACCGGCTTTATAAAACTGTGTAAAAAGAGATACAAGAATAGGAAGAAGGATAAAGAGAGAGAAATAAATCGGAGGAATAATTACGAGGGATTATATTTTTTTGTTGTCTTTTATATTAAAAACAAGTATTATATATTATCTATACGAGAGAAAAAATATTTTGGCTTCGTTGATGAAATCAACGTGAACGGAAAGGGAGAAAAAATAGAAAAGAAAAAAAAAGGAAAAAGGGAAAAACGCGAATCCGTTTCTCGCATCGTTCGGGAATGTTGCCAGTCGTGGAAGAGTAGGTAAGAACGCCCTTTAGTTTTTCAATTGACAATAAGAGAAAAAGAAAAGAAAATAAAAAGCCGTCTTTTCGATTAGCCAGTCCACTTCTAACGGGCCACTTCTGTTGCTGAATCCGGATAAGAAGATACTTAAACGGAAAAGAAGAGAATGTTATCGGGCGATAATTTTCTTCGAGGCTTTCTCGTTTCTTTCCTACTCACGAAAATTCGCTTTGGATCGTACCCAATTGGCCCAAGATCCCTATGCTAGTGTTGAAGGAAGGTACTACTGGCTCTACCTAACACTCAGATTCAAGTTTCATGACTTTTGCCAGGAAACGAACGAGTGCCACGTTTCTATTACTTACTTTATGCATCTTTTCTCTTTCACTCACAAATGAAAAACTTATTTAATCGCGGAATCGCGAGAACAATTTTCCAAACATTTTTACATCGTCATTTCCTTAATTGTCTATCTTACATTAATCATTTGTATTTTTTCAAAATACAAAACGCGTTTGTCTTACTTCGAAAAAAGAGAGAGAGAGAGAGAGAGAGAGAAAGAATTTCTCCTGAAAGAATGGTGAAAGAACGCGTAACGGTTAGAAATAGAACCAGAGAAGGAATATAAAAGGGATGGGAAAGGGCGGATTGGGGAAAGGGATTTTCCTTGGCGTAGTATATTATCACAGCATTCCCAGACGAAATGCAACAAGTTGCCCATTCGAGCCGAGTACCTTCTCCTTCCCTCTCGTTGACGTGCTTCCTACATCCCTTACCCCTTACACGCTACCCCTATCTACCTATCTCGTTTTACGTACACGCTCGCCGTGAAAACGTATTCTCTTCTGTGATACACGCCTAAGCGTGACAAAAACATGGAATACATCAAAGTATTTTATATATATATATATATATAAGAGACATGTGTGCACGCGTGATATAAAATAAAAAAAAAAAGAAATAACGCAAAGATTTATCGAGTGCATAAATTCGTAGAAGAAAATGTTAAATACATTTTTTCTATCGTTTATAAATATAGATGTCACATTTATCGATGATAATATCACACGTTTCTTTTTTCTAACATTTGTTAATTTATATTTAAAAAAATATATTTATCATATACATATGTGTGCATATATGTACATCCAGCGAGAACTATACTCGTGGACTCGGGACGCATATATGCGCTCGTTCATCAATAGTTCCGCCAACCTGTCTCGTGCTTGAGATTTATTTTTTTTTTTTCTTCTTCTTCTTCTTTTATTCAATTAACACACGATTCGCATTAACAAAAAAAAAAACATATTCCGTCCGTGTGCCGTTAACGCGGATTGCTTCCGCCGGTAATATTCAACACACAAAGGATTAATTAAATACATTGCCACTTATACGCGCTTGACTATTATTTATACTATGTTTTACATATGCACACAGGCTCGGTATGTAAATTATTCTTATCTAAACGTGCATATAAGTTTAAAACAACAACAATAAAAAAAGACGCACAAATTTTTTCAAACGGTTGAACAACGAGATTAAAATAACGATACATATATATATATGTCTGTACCGTGTGGTTAAAAATACTAAACAGAGGGATTGTTATATAAATAAAAACTACGGAAATATGATCAAAAATGAATCGTAATGTTGAATTATTTGGAAATATTCTCCTCGTATATTTGATACGGAAAGATCATTTTGTAATGGATTACTATAGATTGATGATTACATAAATGAGAAAGGAGAAAATAAATTGAAGAATTAAAGAGGACGTCACACACACGTAGCCGTAGCGACGAAGCCATGTCCGTTTCATCGGAAAGAGGCCAATCAGGAGATGATAAGAAAAAGAAGAAGAAGAAGAAGGTTTGGAGGAAGGGGAGACGAAAAGAAGTAAAAACAAAAAAAAGTAAAGAGAAAAAAAAAAGCACGAGAAGATCGTATTCGGTGGTGATAAAACACGATGGTATTCGCTTGGAGAAATAAAATACGCACACGAGGAAAGGATAGGATATTCTCTTGGTTTGATCACGGGACGTGGCAACGGTGGTCAGAACGATAACCCCTGTGAAGACTCGAGAACGATAAAGAGCCGGTTATCTGCAAGCTGCTTATCTCTCTCCCTCTTTTTTTTATTCCCCTCCTATGATACATGCAAGTATGTATATAACTATAGAAGCATCGCGACAAGCACACAACCTGTCTGTCAATCCGTATTTCAAATTCATTCTTCAATTATTTTATTCCCGAATAATAATAAAATAAGTTTAATCATTTTTTTTTTTGTGAAAAGCGAGAGAGTAGAAAGAGGGGATGAATTAATATAATTAAATATATTTATGTATTATTCTAATGCGTAAACTCTCCCCGTATTTGTGTATTTTGTGTGTATTCTTTAGTATTAACCAAATCAAAAATAAGTAAAAGAAAAAATGAGAGAGAGAAAAAGAAATAAGATGCAGGATAAATAAAGCAGAAACATGTGTTAAGCGTAGGTAAAAGTTCCATCCGTATGTTGTTAATGATCGAGATCATTTTTTTGTTCTTCTCACAAAAACCTATTTTAATTAACTTCTCGTAGCGAGTAACATTTTTCCATTACCTCATCGCAAACGCGTGCACATAACGTCCAATCATTTTCCGATTACCAATACAACGATACTCGTAATAGTTCAAATGAGACAGATAGAATGAGAGAGGAGGAGAGAGAGAGAGAGAGAGAGAGAGAAAAGGTCGTTGATGACGATCGATAACGTTCGAGTAAAATCAATAGAATTCTGCATTAATTAATAAGCACGAGTACAGCGTAATCATATTCCTATTTCTCTCTCTCTAACTAATTTTCTCTCTGTCTGATACTCGATTTAATATTTCTGCGATTACGATAGTACTTGATCGCAACGCGTTAATAACGAGCGTCTTATAAAATGATTTTCATATTGCAAAAGGAATATTAATCTGGTTAATATCGATCGTCTCTCTATAAAATCATGTTGTCCTATTGCAAAATCTTGTTTATATCGATCGTTCGCGCGTGAAAAAAAGTAATCGTACGAGTTGAAAAATAATAGATCACCGATAAGAAAACATTAAATATTTCTAAATCGGAATATATTTTTTATTTTGTATACGACTGATATATGAACAGAGAGCGAGAGAGAGAGAGTAAAATGACTTCACATTATTATTTGCGTAACCAAACGATGTTTACAATTAAAAGTATCTATCTTTTTAAGAAATGTGACGTTTCAATCAAGTTATGACTAAGGAGAGAGTATGTATACGTATACATTTTTAATGAATGAAGAAAAATAACAATTGCAATAACAACAACAACAACGTGATTAAATATATATGTAGAGTATCATATGTGATCTCATCGCCTTTGCTAAAACATAGTTACACGCCCGCGAGAAACGTAGAGAATCGCGGTTACGTATAATATATTTTCTTTCCTCTTACTTTTTCTATTTTCATTTATTTTTCATACTATATACGTGTAAAACGTCTGCGTTAATAGTTTACGACACGTTCTACAACGCGCGAGTATTTATTTAATTAATTAATTAATTTATATTTCAATCCTTTCGTGTCAAACAGCGTTAATATTTCTATCCTAACGAGAGTAAATAAATACTATACTATACATACGTGTATGTGTATTTATAATTTTAGAAAAATGATGGAGAAAAAGAGACAAATAATAGATAGACGGAAATATAATACAATGAAAAAGTCATAAAAGAAATATGATTTGAGAAAATATAATATGTACATTGATAACAACCAACTGAGATCTACTAATTGTAAGAGGTGAATCGACTTTATCTGATAACAACAACTTCTAGATATGTACTACTTATATTATACGTATCACACTTTTGACGACTTATAATCACAATCGAACGTTCCAGTAATGATGCGAACTTCAGAAGAAGAAAAAATGCAACTTTGTATAAAATACGTTCTTCTTTTCAATTCTAAAGATCAAAATGTAGGAGGAAGATAGTTTATGGGGGGAAAAAGATATTATATAATATCGTATATATATATATATATATATATATATATATATTGTTTTATTTGAATACCTCTTTCTGCAGTAGATACATATAAGTGCAAAGAACAAAAAAAGGTTCTCATTACCTTAATCGATCCACCATAAAAGATTCGAAGAAAAAGAGAGAGAGAGAGAGAGAGGAAGATGGAGAGAGAGAGCCAATAATTCCGTGAAAGGTAGAAGAGTGGGAGAGAGAGAAAGGGAGGACACGTTTAAGGGCCATCGAACGGGAAAGAACCGGGTTCTCATTTGATCTGAAACGAGAGGTCCATGGGGGCCAGTGACCTCGTTGAAACAAGGTACAAGGTCGTGAGAGAGGCTCAGCAAGCAAACCAGCGAATGAGCGAATGAACGAACGAGTGTACCATCGGCAACAGAATCACCAACACCATGAACAGCACGTGTGTGTGTAGCGTGTTGGACGTACTAACGACGATGACGTCCTTGGAATTTTGGCCCTTGACGCGATTTACATTCGACTCGTAAAACTTGACCACCGAAGGTCGTATGAATGTTTCTTCGAATTTTTAATGGACTTTAAATAGGAAAACACATATCTTTTTCCTATATTTCTTCTATTATTTTTCTATTTTCTTTTTTTATCCTCTCAATCGTCCCTTCACCCCCGCTTCCCTTTTCTTTTCGTACGCAGAAATAATAGAAATTTTCATCTGAGAACGTTATATTTTATTCCACGTGTATAACTAATTTATTATCACTTAATATTTTTTATATCCGAGAATAAAATAATAAATAGTATAGAATATAAATTTATATGTATATAAAATGTTAAATTTATTGCCTAGTTTTGATATGCGTAAATTTGAATTTAATTACTTTGTAAAATCCTATATTAACTAACGATTATTTTCAAGATTATGTATTAGGCTTGATGACTAACAAAAACGAAATATAATAAGTAAAAAAACGAATCTAAAAAGGGAGAAGAAAAATGATTGGGCAGTATGATTGGCATTCAAAATTTGTATTGAAAAATTGATCCGATATTAATATACAATCTTGTGCCTATTATTATAAATACTAACCAAAAATTTTGATTTGTTCGGACCAAATATTCTCTTATAGAAAGAACATTTATTTGACAAAAGACTGATGACAAAATTTGGTCGAAATATTGAACAAATAAAAAGAAATAATTTGTATAATCTTTATAATTTACTGTTTTCTCATTGTATCTGCGTCGTGAGCAATAAGCAACGTCAAACAAAACGCGGTGATAAAGCGCCCGGTAACACCGCGTGATAAACTTCTTTCTCTCTCTCTCTTTCGTACACAAAAGTGTCACTAAAATTTGAAAATGAGTTACAGAAGATAATGATTGCGTGCGTTGTTCGTTCGTTCGTTCGTTCGTTGCTTCTTATTCTTCTCAACATCCATCCAGCCACATTGGGAACATTTGTTCGTTTCTCGTATCCACGATCTAATCAATTTTTGTCCTATCGTTTTGCAAGAAAGAATAACGACGAGCAACCGATAAACTTCCGAATGAAAAATTCACCAAAGATTATCTTCGATGCGTGATAACGTATGATAACGTTGTTGGTAACCTCGCGAATGAATACAACAACTCGATACTTGAAAAAAAGATAGAACAAATCTTTGATTGGATTCTTTTTTTTTTTTTTTCATTTTCTTTCGAGCAGCACGTAATTGTCATCATTTAAGAAAAACCATTCTCTATCTTTTATATTACATATTGTGTAGAATAGTCAACGTGCGTTTATCGTAAAACACTCGTAAATGTGTGTAATAAAACGTGGGCCACTCTTCATGACGTTTATATATATATAAAGATTATAAATATAAATTTATAAGAGAGTTGCATATTATATACCTGCATATTCGACATTGAAAATATTATTTTAAGAATAATATTTCCAATAACTCGGCATACTTGTTCTTCTTCTTCATTTGTATATAGAACGTTGAATTGCATCGAGTCTTATCGGTGTAGACACGAATAAAATGAAATCAATCGTTACTTTTTATCTAGTCGTAATTACGACTTTAACTCGAAGAAAAGAAAAAAAAATCGAGGAATGTTTTATTTTTAGTATTGCAAAGGTTGAAGATCCCGCGATAAGAATACGTACTCGTTAATTTATTTAAACGAAAGGATAAAACTCGAGGAGGTTTTCGTCGTTCGATTGAAATCAAGCTGGGTATTTATTAACAAAACTGTCAATTCGTTAAAATGGAAATCCTAAAAATTCACGATCCCCATTCGCGTTATGCAACATACGCATACAAAAGCTCGATATCTCCAAGTTAAAGCGCCCGAGAATCATAAATCTCGTTACGTCACGTAACGATAATATTCAGGGTGGAACGGGCAAACGAGTTTCTCGTGAATCAACGCGTTAAACGCACGTGACTATTATTTATTTCTCAAAATAAAATTATGGCAAAAAATAGAAATATTATTATTGTTAAGAGAATTAACGCGCTACGAGAGAAAAAAGGGAAAAAAAAACAAGAGCGTTTTCATATTTTATCAAATTTTTAGATATATCTCGATAAATTCGTGCTTTAACGTATTTTAACAAGCTCGAAGGTCGAGTCGAATTCAACTCGATATCGATATCTATGACTCGATAAGAAAATAAAAAGAAAAAAAAAAGAAGGACACGAATTTCGACCAAATCGAAAAAAGAACAAATTTTACACACACACAACAGAAAATTCATTCGACATCTTCTCGTCTTATCCAACGTCATTTCGCAGCAGTTTATTTTTTCTAACATACGTAGGGTACTATAGCGAACTTGGAAGACATACATACTTGGTAACTCGTGAAAAAAGAAGAATAAAAAAAGTAAAGAAAAAAAGGATAACGAAATGCGTCAGGGTTGCGCATTGCATTTACTCGAAAAAGAAAAAAGATAGAAATATACGTCGTCGCATAAGTAGTATAGCAGGCACAAAAGATTATAATGCGCATAATCTAGTTCCTAATGCGAGCACACGCACACGCATACGAGGAGTGTGAAAAGAGCTCGACGGATAACCGTGAATGATATTTTGAGAAACGACGAAGATCTACGCGAAGACTCAACGACAACTTCCGTTAAGTTACACCAGAGAATGATATATATAAAAAAAATGTTTGCTACGTTACTCGCACTGGAAATAAATTGATTTTTTTCTATTTCTTAAAATAGGTTATAAGTATTTCGAATAAATCACGAAATTATTAGGATTCCCAACACGACTGAAGTATTTCGAATAAATGATAGATCTGAAATTTTAACAAACATTTTCATCCCTCTCCTTCTTTTTATATTCTCATTTATTGAATATTTTGTTGTTTCCTATTGTAAACTAAATAAAGTAGAGATATCTTACACAATGGCTGTCCAAGGATAAGATGATGATAAAAAAGATAAAGCATAGGAATGAAAGGGAAAGAGAGTGGGGCCACGATCGAGTTCGTTTGAATTCGAAATGGAATAAATTTTCATCGCAAGGGGTCACAAACGGGTAGCAATATATCTTTCAATTTTGAGAGACGAGAGAGAGCAAGAGAAAGAGATGATGGAAACAACAAGAGGAAACTTGTAGTACATCGTACTCCAGCAAGAAGAAAACAGAGTCATCGACGTATGACATATGAGACGAGACAAAAGAAATGCTCCTTTTTACATACAAATTATTTCTATATTTAAATTGTCCAGTCTCCGTGTGTTTGTGTGCATACGTTTTATCGTTAAAGTTAAAAATTAAATCAAATGAATATAGTATAGAATATAATCGGTAGAATTATTGAAAGATAGAAAATAAATTCGATGCTTTGAGTTAAATGACCTGCAATTGCAATCGAAAAAAATAAGTAAATATCTGTACTCATCGTAATATTATAAACACCCGTTATAAATCGAAAGCCGCCACAATGTGGCATAAATGTTCGTTCGACACAACGCACATTCGACCTTACCACCTCCACAAAATACGATCTACGAGCTAACTCACTGCTCCCACCGAATAAAATGGCTCGCAATGTGCTCGTCGTTTATTTTTAGAACACATTCGACCTCTCTCTCTCTCTCTTTAACTCACTCCTTCCCCATACTTGCTCGTATCGTACTCGAAAATAGCCTGCAAGGTGGCAAGCACGCCGAAAAGAAGTTGCAAAACCTCAACTGCTACCTCTACTACTACTACACTTATACAATTTATTCTTATTGTTTATATTTTCTTTTGCCAATTTACAATAAGTAAACAATATCTGGATTTTTTCTTCTTTTTCTCTACTACGGTCCAACCCTTTAACGCAAATTTCATTTTATTCGAAAACCGTGCAAAACATTTGATTTTATTTTATCCGTTAATATTTGAGAAGTACGAAATGTTGATAAAGATATTTGATTAAAAATTATGCAAATATATATTAAAAGTGGACAAGTTTTTTCTTTATTAAATCGTGCAGAAAGGAGAAAATTTCTTCATATAGTCTAGGATATTTTTAATAAACGAAATGTTAAAGAAATTATTTGCTTAAATTATACCGCGATGTATATTAAAATAGTCATAATTTTTTGTCAATATTTTTTCAATCGTGCATAAAAAGATCATGTATTTTTTTTTTTTCTTTGTTTTTGCATCCGCGAATATTTTTAGGCATACGAAATATCGCCGAAATGATTCGATTAAATAATCTACAGATATATTCTATTAAAAGAATCACTTTCTTTTTCTGTATAATAATAATGACGTCTTTTTTTTGTTCACATTGCTCAAGTTTTATATCAGCATATATTTACATTAAAATAAGACGGTGCTCGAGTTAATTCGAGTGTGCACGTTTCTATACGGGTCTTCTTCTTATTCGCTCGAGTTAACTGTGCGAGTGTAAGTTTTAAGGGTTTAATAAATAAAAGAAAGTAATGAAGAGTGATTTTTTTTGTCTTCTTCTTCTTCTTCTTCTTCTTCTTCTTCTTTAAATACTTCTATTAGCGTAAATAATATATCAGGAGAACGTAATTATTGCGCAAGCTGTGATGTAGTGATAATTTTCGATTACGCATGCACGAATGCCGCCGACAAGGAGGGAATCGTTCAAAGAAGAATCGTTATACTCCTCACGGATCATAGGTTATCCTTATAACTGTTAGCCAAAGGCGCAATAGACAACGTTCTTTCTCTCTTTTATGCTCGCGTATCTACACAGATAAATATTTAAATATATATATATATATATATATATATATATATGTACATACGCATACAATTACTTATCGGACTTCATTAAACATACTATACACGTACCACCCGTGCTTCGATGATTATGATCCGGAAAGAGAGAAAGAAAAGACATCGTGCAAAAAGTTAACGAGAGAAAAAGATGGAAAATTTCTATTCTATCTTATTTTCTCGTAACGTTGTCTCATTGTCAGTGTAAACGTTACCAACCTTATCTAACTGCGATAGTCTATTACTAAACTATGGAAAATACAGAAACTGCGTTATTGCAATAGAGTTATACATATAGATAGACATTAAATATATGACAATTATTAAGATTGTCTTGTTGATTAAATGAATATAACAAACTTTAAGAAATACAATATTATTTATCCTGAGATTACTTTATCCAAACTCGACATTACACCTTTTTTAATTATAACTTCGAGTAAAAAAAGAAGAAAAAAAAAACGTGCAAATATAAAATTCCCACGAGATGTGGGTAACGTTTGAAAATGTTAGCGGTTGGCTCGGTGATCTTTCGTGCGTTCGATAATCTTACATAACGTTCAACAAATCGAACTTCGTATTTCGTTATCGCACATAACGTTAGAGAGAAGAATGGAACCGGTTTGGTTGGTTAACGTGAGCTCATTTAGACAAATTATTTCTACAAAAATGTTACTAAATGAAGTGAAATATTTCACGTGGATAGTTGATCGTAGTTTGGTTATAACAGTAGATGGCCAGTTAAATCTAATCGCAAGTAAAGTTACGTTTTTTGATATTACGCGAGTGGATTGATAGAAAGTGAGAGTGAGAAAGAGATAATGCTAAGTTTAGAAGCCGTGCCCCTCTTGGTTTCTTGACGTCCTCGGCACCTTCTTTACGCCACTTGTTGGATAACAAAACTCGTCGTCGCGTTTTATACACGGGAGCCACGAAACCAACACGCGAGAATAATCGAATCGAATCGAACAAATCTCGAATGATGTTGGGGATACGAGTTGATTCGTAAAAGAGCGCGTAAAACTAGTGCCACGTCTCATGATTTTCAATGATAATTCTTCGATGACGAAAGTTCAACAACGAAATGAAATTCAAAGCGATCTTTCGATAGCCATTCGATTTCAGAAGACGGAAAAAAAAAGAAATAAAAAAAAAAAAAGAAGCAGAATGAAACTACCTTATAAATCTTCGGAGTAGAATTATTGTAATTCATCTTATCGTATCGCGTAATTTACATATTATAAAAATTCTGTACGATCATATATGGGCGACCTTATGGCTATCATGATTTATCATCCTACTACGTTATAAATGTTATTTCCAAATTATATTCCTTCCTTTACAACGTGACATTTGCAAAACTTTTTTTTTATTCTTTTCATTTCTTTTTTTACTTCCCTTTTATTGAAATATGATATAATATATATATATATATATATACATATTTCTGTTTTAAAAAATTGTAAGAATTGATCTAATAATTTAAAGATTTTTATAGAGATAGATAAATCTTTTTTTTTTGTATGTATTATACACATACGTATATGTAGTTCGCGAAGATAGAATACTATTATCCAAGTCGTGCTGTGTTCGGTAACACAATCATATGTTTTCAACTGTGCTATGCTAGAAACGGAACAGCTCTTCCCTCGGGCATCGGTTCCTAATTAGAATAAAAGCCTTCCTACGTGGAAAACAGTAGTCTGACAGAGCGATTAAAGTAACAAGTTCATAAGTCTATGACTTCGAAACGTTCAACGAAAGGATTTTTATTACATTATATCTATATTCTATAGAAATAGAGATTTCGTAAAAGGAATTTTATTAAACGTAACGTAACATATCCTATATTCCTTCCATTCATTTTAAATCAATATAAATAATATTAGATGATAAAGTGTAAATAAACGTTTTTCGCACGCGTAAAGATCATTTTTTTTTTCAAACGTTGCATCCTACGTAAGCAAACATTTAAGAAAAATATTGATAAAGAGATACACAGAAAAAATACATTTTAATCTATGACAAATATGTTAAAAACTTGTAGAGAAAACAAAAATGTTTATTACATTATATAAATACCCCCACCTAGAAAAATCTCTTAATCATATTTGTATAGCTTACCCGTTAGAAATAAATTTTAATCTAAACCTATATATATATATATATATATATAATAAATAAGATATTACACATATTTGAAGTTGAAAATAATTCCTTGATATAATTTCTTTCTGTAACATCTTGTGCAGATTCTCTCCTTGAATGGCTCGCAGGCTTGACTTTGACCCTAAAGAGGCGAGCAAGTTGAGTCGAGTTAACACAGTGGTAGGAGCACAAGATCGTTGATTACTACCGAAGTAAACGAACACGAAACGAAGATAAAGAAGAAGATGAAGTGTAGAGTAATACAACGCAAGAAGGAAAGGGAAGAACACTGACTGATGGACAATGAGAGAAATAGAAATATATCTAAAGAAAAGGACAGAGATATGCACGTGCCAGGAAACTCGACGAGGAAGAAGAAGACAAAACGAAGAAGCTACTTGCTACTCTTCACATATATATATATAGGTATATATAGGTATATATATCCACTACTTACATACGCAACATGTTCTCCATGTGAGTAGGTAGAAAACTCTAATTATATGTATAAAAGTATAGATATGTGTGTGTGTGCATGTTCGAATGTGTGTTTGTACAATTGCGACGTAAGCACAGTGGTGGTATCAACCGTGCCCCCCTCATCGTGCACGATTATTGGTTAAACCAATGTTTCTTATTCTCCCTCTCCTTTACTCTCTTTTTCCTCACCCTCTCTCTCTCTCTGTCCCCCCTCATTTCCCCCTTTTTCCTCTCTCTCCTCTCTCTCCTCTCTTTGCCACTCTACTCGGTCGTTCTTGAACATTCGCACATACTACGCACCAGAATTGACAACGAACGACGACACAGCAGGCAGACTTGTACAGTCTTCGCCAACAGAGTAGTAGTCGACTTCTTTCTTCTTCCCATCTCTTCTTTCTTGGCATTGGTTAAAGAGAGATAAAGAGAGAAACTATATGTAAGTATGTAAGTATGTAAGAGTAAAGTAAAGTAAAGTAAGTAAGTAAGTGTCTCTTGTTGCGGCTATAATAATGGCTGCATTCGAAGTTTAACCCTTCATAGTATTATCCCATCTGAGCTTTGAAATCGAATAACGCGTCGTATCGATACTTTTTCTTCTTCTTCTTCTTGTTTTTTTTTCTCCCAATGCGATCCACACATATTGTTCTATAATATCTCTTTGATAACGCTGATAAGATTTCATCAACTCTATCTTGAAATTAATCTTTTAAGTCAATCTGCTGTTTTATTTGAGACCATTTTTTTTCTGGTCTCTCAATTTTCTCATTTAATTTGTATTTTAAAATGTATAATATATATTCGTAAAAAACGATATACCCCTGCTATACATGATATTTTCTCTATCCTTTTTATTTATTTTGTCAGATGATAATGAAATAAAGGAAGTGAGAAAAAAAAAATAGATAGAGAAATTTTACTTTTTAATTGGTCATTAACCGACTGTCTCGCGACGTCACTCCTCGTAAAACGTCTAAGAACGATCTAACAATTTTTTCATTACGTAACGTTCCTTCTGTCCAATTTTCGATATTTCCAATTGCTTTTTTTTCTTTACCGTTCTAATACAATTCTACTCGAAATAATTTAAACATGGTGATTTCTCGAGATAATAAATGAACGTAATTGATATCGAAAAATAATTGAAAAATAAAGAAAATCATATAATAAATCTATCGAAATGTTTGTAACTAAATTGTATAGGATAATGATTGAAGTTTCGCAATGGATTTCATTCAAAGGGTTAAACAAGATCGAGGAGAGAAAAAAAAAGGAAAAAAGAAAGAAAAAAAGATGACTCGCAAGTATTGAAGAGACGATCTTTCCTCACACGCGTTAGAGATCCAATCGATACGCGTGAATAGACGTTACCGATTACATGCCTCTCAGCTTTTAGTATCTCGTAGCTGCTATTACATACTATAATATACTGCTAACGTTGATTTACGTAGCCTGGATAAGTGTTTACAAGCTCGTTATTATCCCTTAGAATCGATCGACCGAATCTAAACCGTGAATCGATGACAGTGCGTTAGTTAGTTACCTTATGTACTTACGTATCTATATATATATATATATATATTTATATATAATATATCGTATATCTGTGTACATATGTGTATACTTATGCGAGAAATGTACGAGAAGAAAAAAAATAGAAAACGAAGGCGGAAGTATGTAATAGCTCTTCTTCTTCTTCTTCTTCTTCTTCTATTATCTCTGTCTCTCTTCCACTTTTTCTCTCTTTCTCGTTCATTCTACAAAGAGGTGTCGTTATTCAACAGGTGCAAAGATTATTTCGTGCTATGCGCATGTCCTACGTTCTGTCCCGAGTAAGTAGTAGGTATAACGAATATTCCTTAAAATCGTGCACCACTATTAACTACATTTTTTCTTTGAAAAAAAAATAAAAAACGTCGTGGTAAAGTACATTGATACGTATGTAATGTTTAAACCAATACATATCTATTTAAATAATCTGAAATATAAAGAGAAGTGTATTAGATTATTAAAATAATTGTTAAATAATTGATAGAAGTATCTATTATTGTCTAAAATCTCGGAAGATATATTCGGAGCACCGTCCTCTTCGAATTTCTCCTTCAGACTGGACCTTTTTGTAAATTAATCTAAGAAAATGTATATTGTAGTTTAAAATTACTGTTTTTAAGTTCCACGTACTGTCCTCTTTGGAATACACTGTAAGATTGGTTCGTTATCATCTACGAAAGTTATTTTAAATGTCTTCTATTTATACTTGTTTAAATTACTTTCCTAAGACTACATGTACATATATGTATAATGAAAAACACTCTTTGAAAGCTCATATAAACAACATTGAATAAAAACACTTTCATAGAAGACAATGACTCAGTTGAACGGTGGATTTCTACTAGGACGGTGCGCCGAACATATACTCAGTGCTTCTAAATTACAATACACATTTTTTTTCGATTAATTAACAATCATTGAAAATATATAAGAAATGCTGTAATGTATTTTAGTAATATTTTGTGATTGTTAAACTAAAGTATATTCGTTATAGTGATATGTGTTCGAGGATAAAATGTTCATCTAATGGAAAATGTGATTTCGAAATTATTTCTTTTATTCAATGCACGTTAGTAATTATATTTTAACGATAAAATTCAATATATGTGAAATAATTAATATAATCAAAATAATGGATATAAAATAAAGTATTGCAGACGTTCTTGAAAGAAAAAAAGCAATCGTCGGACACTTTAGTAACGCGTATTTCTTTTTGAGAGACATGAAAAACGATAACGACGATAGGCATAAACGATAAATAACCGTACCGCGAACATTTCAATATCAATATCTAAATCGTATTTGCACAGTTGTACTCGTGGTACCTACGCAGAACACACCTCAAACGAGATCCCACGATCTCGCTTTTCATTGGTCGCCAGAGAAAAAAACCGTCTTCCGTATATCACGATTAATAAGATAACTATTATCTTTTTATTTCTTTTGTCAATATTCAAACTAAAGCTCTCTCAACGTGATAAGAAAAAAAACAATATGACATTTTTGATTCATAGATTTCTTCGGTTTTATCTATACTTCTTCTTTTTTGCTTCTATCTTTTTAATGCAACTTCTCAACTCGATGAATTTGCTATTGAAATGAAATATAGAATAAAAAGAAAAAACAAATATTTAACGAATAATTACATTATAAAGATCTTCTCTCTTCCATTCTCTTCTCGAATTAAAAATTCAATCTTAAAATTAACATTTAAAATCGAGCAAAACATTTTTGGAGGAATTATTGAATGATTAGAAATGTTCGATGGTTTTTTTTTTCTAATTTCCCTTTCTTTCTTTCTTTCAGGTAGAATTGAATGTTAGGAATGACGATTCGTAATTGCGGCCACGTGTTACAAGTGGTTGGTAATAGCAAAGATGTTATCGTTCGCATTTAAATCTTTCTATTTCGGTGCACCGCGTGTCGTAACCAAAATGAAACATTAGATGACATTAGAAGAAAAAGATAATCTTCTTGTCGGTGGCGTCCACCTTGCGTCATTCTCAGGTTTTTTTTTCTTTTTATTACCTTTAAGAAGGCCGTACGAGAAAAAAGAAGACGAATTAGAAACGTTCAACATTTTACGCGCAATATACACGACCAATACATACCATATATATGTATTCGAGTTATCGTTACTACTTTTATGCAACCAAAACGTGATCTGTTCTAACGTTAATACCAATTTCATTCTCGGTATTCTTTTATTGATTATTTTTCTTCGTCAATTTTAACTCTACTTTTTCGAAAAAGTTCAAATAACACGTCTAAAAGAAAATGTACGAAACTTTGATAAATTTTAATCGAAAAGAAATAAGATTTCAATATAATAAACGCGAAATACAAAAGTAGACGTCGCAAATGATATATACACTCGATAATTCAAGGTAATTTTGATCACCATTACGAGAATAAATTACTGTAGTACTATCCACGACTTACGTCGGACTATAATTATCTAACAAAATTTAATCGTGAGAAATAACACATATATAACGTAGAGATATAATATATTATATTATTTCTTTACATATATTCTTTGTGACAGTAATTTTTGGACGATAGAATCAATCCACACTATCGTAATAATCGATACGTATGTATATCAAATGTTTCTAAGAGATAAATGTAAAAAAATAAAAACAAAAGTAATTGTAAGAAAGAAAAAAGAAAAAAAAATGAAACTGTCGCGACGTTACAGTCTCTATCATCGATTCGATTTCGATCTCTTTAAAAATCCAAGGTCTCTGTCGGGTCTGATTATTTATCGATGACAAAAAAAAAAAAGAAAAAAGATGTAAAGGAAAAAATTAAAAAGACAAGTGGACATGATTAACAATTAATCACGGGATAACTATCGTATATCTGTATTATTATTATTATTATTGCATTTTATATCATTTCGATGAATTTCCTATTTGACCATTTATCGATGCGATTAAATACGAAATTAATAAAACATCTAAATGGTATTCACGCATATAGACGAAGATGCAAACTTCCAGTTCAACTTGGATGTTCTACGAAGCGCAACATACGTAACGAATGTGCGATACTCATTAAAAGAGTCAAGGGTATATTACGTGAAGAGTGCGGTTACACAGCATCATCTGTATTGCCATTACGTCATCGAAGGTTGATCCATGCATACATATATATATATATATATATATATATATATGCGTGTATGCGTGTGTGTATAATATATATATATTATGCACATTTATCACCGTAGATCATGATGAAAATCATGGAAGACTTGTGGCAACTCCAAACGAATTCTTCAAACTTATCTATCTTGTCATTATATACTCGTCTCATAAGTAGAATTGATTTTTTATATGTTCAAAATGTTTCCTCCGCATTAAAATTAATAATCTCATTAACATATTCCTATGGGATGAGAAAATAAGTAATCATGAGTAATGCTTTAATCATTTCTATCATCGCGTCCTATCAAATGTCTATGTCCAATATGTAAATTTTATCTGCGCAGATACATATGTAATACGTACAGTGTCAAACAAAAGTATCTTATATCTACTAATTTTCCTCAAAGATATATTTCTTTACACAAATCGGCGAATAATATATAATTATCTCTTTTAATTAATACACGTATATACAATATATATATATATATATAGGTATTTATGCAATTTCTACATAATGAATAAACAACATGAATTAAAATAAAATATTCGAAGGAAATATAGGAGACACTTGTAACCTAGTAGCCAACGAACGCATATAAGAAAATAGCTTTGGGCGAGAAATTCTAGGAGAGAAAGGTGTACGACGAGTAAGAAGCAGCTGTCCTACGTTTCTATCGAATAACCAAGTCGATTAGATTCGAGTCGAGTTGTAATACTTGTAAAGGCAAGTATGCGAGACGATTCTTTCACAATTTACTATGCGCGGCATAGAAGAAATCGTAGCCTTGCTCCTGGCAAGGTGAATTAAGTGCTGTTGACCACGAATAGAACGCAACATCCATTTATCATAGATCTAACTATATATATTTCACTTTTCAAATTTATTTATCTTTTTCAATATCGAACCAAATTTTCGTTACATTTTTTAATTGCTGCAGGCAATTAATTGTAATCATTTCTTTTAATGGTTGGTCAAGTTTGTTTATTGAATTAATATTTTGTTGGGACTAAGCTAAAATATTCATTAACACATTCCTCTATTTTAAATATAAATCATATCAATATTTATAATAAAATAAAATCATTACGTGATATTATAAGTGATCTGTATTAACAATAAACTTTGAATGAACACAAATAAGCAATATTATACTGACAAAATTCGCGATATAGTATTGATATTTCATTTATTTATAAGTACTCAACAAAATATTCGTATATACTGACCAATTATTTCACAATTTGTGCATATATATTGCAGTAATTAAATTACTCTTTCTCAATAATCAATTTATTTATTTATTTTTCAAAGAGTAAAAAATATACAAATAAATGTATGTTATGCATCAACTACTTTTTTAATTGCTTTCACATTTTCCTGTCAATTTTATTGAATTTTTTTTAGCATATGCCTTTTTTTTTTAGACACCCATTTATTTAATCAATTATGATGACGAATTAACGAAAATCATTTTTTAATGAATAATAAACACGAACAGTTCTAATTTATCACTGACGTGTATCTCTCATCGAACTCTTTTAATTTTGCTTAAAACAGTTTTGATGTAACGCGGAACAAATTAACTGTGTAATAAGAAAATGAAGTTCCTAACTATATAGATAATTGTAAACGGAAAAATCGTTAGTAATTTCCGCGAATCCTTGAATTCCTAGACGCCATTAGTTTCCAAGAAGACTCATTGATAACTCGCGATGCGTCGTAAACCGTTAGCACCGAAGAATTTGTAAGTGCATACTTACGTGAAACGTTGATCGGCCAACGATAATAATAATAGTAAAAATAATAATAATATTAATAATAATAATAATGATAAAATAATGATAATAATAATGACACATTTTTCTCGGTAAAACGTTCGAGCAAGAAACGTGATCTACGTATACGTCAGGCGCCGCTAAATCATGCAAAAATTTCCTTCAATTTTTATCTAGACAGAAAAAAAATCAATAAAATTACAATCAAACTCGATGCTACTATTAATGCCTATTATTTATTGAAATAACATCTATACGCGTATGCATATATCTATGTATGTATGTAATATCGAACTAAAGTATTGGTAGGTAAATTTTCCTATTAAATTCTACTCAAATCTTTCCATAAAGAACGATATTATTATTATTATTTCATTTATTAAATATATTCTCAATTCTAAAGTATGAATATGTTATAAGCATAATGAATATTAAATGGGTGTATGATAATGAAAAAGAAAAAAAAGAAATTAGCTTTTAATAATTAATACAATTTGTGTTTACTTAAAAATATCTAAAGTTTTTCTCTGCTTCTTTATTTTTTTTTTATGATACACCAATTTTATTTGCATAATTTTCACGATACGCGATAATTATACTTTAGACTCGATATAGATGGCCTTTTTTTTTGTTTCTTGTATTAACTTAAAGATTAGTCGATTTATATAACAGAACGTTATATGGAAAATTTTCTCTGTACCAATAAACTTACTTAGTTAAGTTTGTCACAATATACAACATATACATAATTCACCATACAACACAATTATGCATTTTTCTCCATGCAATATTATCAAAAGCGCGCGTCACGATTGTTGCGTAAGACGGAAGACACCGATCTAAAACTTGAAAGTAAAAAACGAGCTTACGAAATATACGACGTTACGTTATAAATTACGTTGTTTCGTAGCGCGCGATAACGATTTCCTCGATAATTAAATATGCATGCGAAAAGAGAGATAGGTGGATTTATAGATACACAGATAAATAAATAGATGAATAGGTAGATAGATAGATAAGGATGTAGAAAAGAGAGAAAAAGAACAATCCGTTTTTCGATCCACACGCTACGATTATTATTTTTATTATTATTATTATCATCATCATCTTCCTACTTTTAATCGATCGGACTCTGATCTATCACATCTACGTAGAAAGATAATTCGTCATCCATTATTTCCAATGAAGTTCCTAAATAATTAAAGTAACTAACCGAAAAGTAATCATTATTTTATAATTTCGTAATAGATCGATACCATCTTGTTAGATCTTCTTCCTCTTTTTTTCTTCTTGTCTTAATATAGCTCAACGTTCAAAGACTAAAATTCATTTCTCTCGTAATCAAAATACAAACGAAGGAAATAAAGAGCGTAATAATCTATGCTAGGACAGTCTGCTTACTACAACGTTATAATATTATCTAATAGGCATAGATTATTTACTAAACGAATCGATCATTTCCAAATAAATATACCTATAGATATAACAAATAATTTGAATAAGTATAAAACTTACCTTCCAACCGGCGCTACTATTACTATCACCCTTGTCTTTGAAATAGTGAACGTTCTGGACCATCCATTCGTAAATCTGGGATAAAGTGAGCCTTTGTTCGGGTGCACTGGTGATCGCTTGAGTGATCAGATCGGCATAGCTGAGATTACCCCATGCGTTTCTTCTCGAAGAGTTCTTCTTAACGGGAAATAAAGCAGCACTCCCAGCACCTTGTCCTAGGGTACTCTGTTGAGGTGGTGTACCAGCCTCGCCAATGTCATTTCCAGTTTGTGCACCAGTACCACAAGCACCACTAGCACCAGCACCACCTACTCCAACACCACCTACTCCAACATTACCTTCGACGTATCCTTCGGGCCTGGGTAATGGCCACGTGTTTGATCTTGCTCTCGTTTGAGGCTCAAAACTGTTCTCGTCAAACGGTACTCCTTGTTGTTGCTGCTGCTGCTGTTGAGATGCGGTCGTTGTACTCGAAGAGGATGATACCGTTGGGACCGAGTCCATCATGTTGGCCTCTTCTGTATATTCCACTTTGACCGCGTGCATGTTTCGCGGGCAAGAAAAGTACCGGTAGTAAGTAGTCCCCTACAGTCGTCGACCTTAAGAATTGAGCGCGCTTGCGCTCGCGCGCATCGACACAAGGGCTTGATCTTCTTCCTCCTACTGCTAATCCTTCTCCTTCTTCTTCTTCTTTCTTCTACTTCTTCTTCTATACGTTTAAAACTCTTTGTCTATCTATAATCTTATTTCCTTTCTTCTTCTTTATATTATTCTCAACCTTGAATAAAACGAAAGAGAAGATAAACCAACGTTAGTCTCGTATTATTTGATTATTAAATTTCGCTAATTACTTTAATCTCTTTCCCCCATATTTTAAAATAACCATTCTCAATTAAATTCCAAAATAATCCGAACTTTGAGAGGAACGCACGCGGAGTGTATCGAAGATAAGGAACGAGTGCGTGTTGAACTTGCGTGTTCCACTTGCACACCCTGCCACAACGAGTGTGGAAAAGGAAGAAAAAGAATATATAGATAGATAGTGTGTGCGTGCACACAGCAGAAAGGCTGTGTGTATACGTGTAAAAGAGAGAAAGAAAAGGAGGGAAAAAGGCAGAAAGAGAGAGTAGTAGTAATATAACTGTGGATCGCGAAGAAAATCGAGCGCGACGATGGATCGACTCGACCACGACTGGGCGGCCAATCGAGCGAGAATACACTCTGTACTGCGCGCCGCGTTCCTCTTCGTCGCCACGAGAGAGAGAAAGAGAGAAAGAGAGAAAAAGAGAGAGAGAGAGAGAAGGAAAGAGCGTGCGAGAACGTCGTTTACGCTTATGGGATGTATATATATGTGTGTGTGTGTGTGTGTGGGAGCAGCAGGGAGGTGAGGTATATATCGGTGTGTGCGCAACCGAGACGCGCGGGAACGATTGAACGTGTACGAGTGAGTGAGGGAGGGTGGGAAGGTGGGAGGGAAGGTGGGAGGGAAGTTGGGAGGAACGGATGGAGGGAACGAGAGAGAGGAATCAAAAGAAAGATAGAAGATGGTATGAAGAAGAGGGGCAGACCACGTGGTTAAACTCAATGTTTACAAGCTGTGCCGCCGTCGTACTCGCTCGTCGTCACGTGGTCATGTTTTGATAGAGAAATTGGCCCACCGCTAGGAGGGAAAGCCCCGTTTAAGATCTTCTCGTTGACCACGACAAATAATGGATCCTTACTTCGATTATGTACCACCTCCTCTTCTTCCTCATACTCCTATTCCTCTCCTCTTCCTCCTCCTCTTATTTCCCTGATATCTCACTGTCTCTCTCTCTCTCTCTCTCTCTCTCTCTCGTCAATGATAATTATAAACGAATACGTAACGAAAAAGACATTTACGATTTTGTCGGCGTTAACTAATAACACTGTCAACTATCGATACCTAATAATCGTGTAGCGTCGATAACTATTATTATTATTTCGAATTTCGATAGATAGAATTCGATGTGATTTGATTTTCTCCCACTCTCTCTTTTTCTCCAAGTTTTATTTCCTCTTCGTATATACTTTCTGTTTTTGATTATACTTTATGCGTACTCTCGTTCATATTTCTTTTTAAAAAAGAAAATAGAAAAAAAACACTCGACTCGACGTACCACTATTTCGGCGGGAAAAATTGCAATTGTTTTTATTTCAATACAACAACGCGTAGAAAATTCAACGATACTTTAAACGTCGATGATGACGATTTTCTCTATCATCGATTTTCTCTCATACGAAATTACGAGAATATATATGTATAATAAACGTGTTCACACATATACGTATAACTTAGACAAAAATTGTTCTATAAATTTACCTGAATGATTATTATTAATGAAAAGTAAACAATCGGTATTATCTTTTCGGAAAAGAGAAATGATTCGTGAAATTTTGGAACTATCACACCGCAAAAGAAGAAGTTGCCGGCAAGACGGCACGGCGTATACTGACGAATTCTTCTGACCGCCGGCCGGAACTGACCGAGCGAAGCCGAAGTTGCGGAGAGACCCCGAGAGGCGAATTCGTGGCGCCTACCTCCTCTCTCTCTCTCTTTCAGAGCAAGAGAGAGAGTGTGAGAGAGAGACAAAGTTCGCAGTAGTTCGCCACGAATGAGAGAAAGAGAGAGGGAGGGAGGACTGTAGGGAGGACTGTAGGGAGGACTGTAGGGAGGACTGTAGGGAGGAATACAGGGAGGAATACAGGGGAAAGGGTTGGAAGGGAACGTTCCATGGTGGGTGGTTGCTCGGTGCCTTGGTGTTTCGTCGAGTGGGAGAAGAAAGAAGGTGGGAGGTTACGGATGGGTGTGTGCGCGCGCGCGCGTCCTACACACTGCCAGAGAGAGAGGGAAAGAGTAGGTTGGCAGTGTGCTTAATGGTGGAAGGATGAAATCGCCGAGTGTAAAATAGAAAAAGAGAAGACGACATCCTTGGCGATGTCACACAGTGGTAATGAGCATCGCTGAACTCATTGTTTCTAGATTTATCTCGATAATCTAATCGTTTATCTAAAATCTGATATCCTTTTCCACCGTTCGAGAATTCGAGAGCTTGCATTTCAGGACCTCCTGTATCAACTATTACTTCTACGCCAGTTCCAACATTTCTTTTTAATTATTTTTTTCCCCGCAACATCTTTACCCATGTAACTACAACGATCTTTGCAAAATTTTTATGTTAGCTAATCTGTAGGAAAATGTATTTTGTAATCGTACAAAGTTCAATAGTCCACGTTTTGGGAGTACCGTCAATTGTGTGTTTAACAATTTTAAAGTTATATTTCTTTTGGCGCATTTGCGAAAAAATGATGAGAGCGAATTCTTACGATGCGCGCGCACAGCGATATGATTTTAACAGCATGAAGTTTGCTGGTATTTACGATGCGCGCGCACAGCGATATTAATTGAACTGCATGAAGTTAGTCGCGTCATAGCCAGCTTGGTGTATTGTTCACGTATTCGATCGAGTTCCTGAACAACGGATAAAATCCCACTTCTAATAAAGATCCACTTCTATAAATTACAAAGTTCAATGGAAAATTACATTTTGTTACAGGATCACATGATGTCCAAAGAGGTAGGTGGCATACAAAATCGTGTTAAATCCTTGTACATTGCTTTTATAACTACACCACAAACTATTGGAATATGTTCTTTTTCTTATTCTGACAATGTATAATTTCATTTCGTCCAACGGATTGCACGAATAACCTCAAATTTGATTTCAAGTTGAATCAAATATTATGAAAAATTTGATTGTAAAATATATTCATAAATTGTCTAATATTCGGCTTGAAAGTTTGGACGATCGTTTCTATCGAAAAGTAAAACGTAAGAGAAAGAAGGAACGAAAAAGAAAGAAGGAGAGAGTTGGAGGCTAACGATTGAATGAAGTTTATCGTGTGAAAATTCCACATGCGAAGGTCGAATAAAGAATGAAAAAGAAAGTATTAGGAAATCCAAACCCATTAGATCCTTTCGAAGGAGGACTATTAATTACGTCACCCTAATTCTAAATCTCACTTTGAAGCACCTTACGGCTTAAGGAAAAGAATTGCAATTGAATTCTTTTTCGAAGAAAAGATGACCCCTCATTAGCCGATAGCTTTTCAATTATCAGATTTTATTTTACGGTACATTGTATTATCTTATAATACTTTTCTTTCGTTATTGTTCAAGAATCTACCTACTACTACTAAATTTTAGTTTACAATAAAGATTTTTTTCAACTTATTGTAAGACAAACCTCTTTTGTAAATGTTAAAGAAGAAAAGATTTTCGAAAGTAGTAGAAATCTTTTATGATCCTTGTCGGCATCTTCTTCTTGTGCCATTTGTTGACACATTCACTCTGTGTACACTATTCGCTATTAAAAATTACTAGGAAAAAAGCAGGTTTAAAATATATTGAAACTCTAGTAACATGGCTAGGCATCATATCAATAATTTCAGTGCTCTACCTTTATCTTATCGACAGTTGGTAATACGGCTTACCATTGATTGAAAACAAAAAACAATCGAAAAATTCATTGCTTTGCTTAGAAATGTTTTCGTTTTTTCGATTATTAATAACTAATTAAATAATTAATCAATAAAGTGTGCAATAATAGATTTTAAACGTGCAATTAATGTACAATTAAGAGCACTTATTCATTTTTTGTGCTGTTAAGGTTCCTTGACAGCGTTTGTACGGTCATTTGTTGAAACATTCATAGAAAGAAATAACTACAATTACCAATAACAGTAATGAAACCTTATGAGCGAAAAACGGAATCAATGTTACCAACCGCCGATCAGGATAACAGAGGCAAGAATGCAGATACCGAATGCAGGGTGCCATGATACAAAGGCACCATTTGATTGGGACAAAATGGCGCCGGTGCATGGCGCTGGTGCATGGCGCTGGTGCATGGCGGCGCAAATGGCAGCGCAAATGGCGGTGGGTTTCGAGTTATTCGAACAAGGAGCGCACAACCGGCCGGCACTTGGCGCACCGACGTCGCGTCGCGCGGTATGCGTTTCTTCCTTTATCTTCGCTCTCCAACTTTCTGTTTTTCCTTTTTTTTTCTTTTTTTTCTTATTATACACCTTTTTAATCCTTCAATTCCTATTTCCTAAAACAATAATAGTCAAAATGCACGATAAAATGCACGATAAAATAATGCACGATAAAATAATGCACGATATTAACAATGCGGAAAATTATTCGTCGCGAAAAAAGAAGGAATGAAAAGTCAATCAATCGTGTGATGGTGTAACATAATAAATAATAAGTTGATATTGTTGAAAAGTGAGATTAAATAAATAAAAAGGAAAAAGAATATACGTAAAGTGCGAGGAGATATTCTCTGCAAGGATATACGATCTCGAATATGAAAAAAAAAGAGAGATAAGACAGAGAAAGATGGAATAAGATAAATAGAAAAAAGGGATAAGGGGTTCGAAAAAAATGAGTGTGATGATAAATCAGTGAAATAGATAAATAAAAAAGTGAAATAATAGAAATATGATGGAGATGTTAGAACGTTAATAACAAAAATTCATTGATAGAATTGAAATAGTGGTATCGTCGATGATCAGCAACGTCCAAGAAATTCATAAAGGTTAATCATAAAGGATAATCACCATCTGGTATGCGCCAAGGACTGATCTTCGTAGGTTCCTCGTCGAAGGATCATGCCGTTCGTGATTCGAAAGGTGGAGCCGCGTTTCTTGTGCCGCGGTCACGTGCCATCCGGCGCGGCGGCACAAGAGTTACCGGTTGGTGCCGAATTGGAGGCCGTGGCGAACGGGGCCCTTACCGGTTCCCTCAAACAACTGGCCTCGCTCCTCACCACAGCCGAGGACATATTTGCCGAACTCACTCGGGAACTGACTGTGGTCGCTGAAAGGAGTGCCCAAGTCAGACGAAGACTCGACAAGGTCGAACAACGACTCAATATTGTCGACCCTAAGAAGGTGCCCGTTCGTGAGTACTACCTTCGCCTTATTTTTTATTTACCCCAACAACGATTGACACAACCCTTAATAGTATTTTATTTATATGCACTTTTATGCACAATACTAATCGATGATGCAGGATTTGATATTTAGGCTTGTTACTCCTCCTCCTCCTTAGTTTTTTCGGATGTGTCTCTTAAAGATGCAATTCATTTATCCGGAATTATCATTCGGAACGGAAGCACGCTTCGACGAAGTTACTTTTGACGATTTATTATCGTTCTTAAGTGTATATACTATTCCTTTCTAACCAAACGTCAAATGTATATAAGCACACAACACCACATATACATTCGTTTTGCTTCGGTGGAGATCGACGATTATACCGTCGAGATTATACAACCCAACTTCCATGCCAGGAATTCTTTGATCGCCATAACGATCTCTTAAGGAGGCACAATACGTGTTACGTAAAAAATACGAACGGTCAGGTTCCCCATCTCCGTTGAAATTACCTAATTCACATGGTGTGTTCGAAAAGAAAAAGAAAGAGAAGGAAAGAAAAAAATGTATGACTAATTATCACCTTGAAGACGATTTCTCAAGCGTTCCTCGAACGGATCAAAAAATACAAAAAAAAAGAAGAAGAAGAAGAAGAATTTACGATCAAATCACGAGACGATCAATCGGTGCGATCCTCACCCCCGTTGGGCAATTTAAAAATGTCGTTTATCAGAAAAAAAATAAGAAGAAGAAGAAGAGAAAGAAATAAAAAATAAAAAAGAGAAATAAAAACGGTAAGATCGTCTCGGTCGAGCAGTTTCTCGAATCTCGTGCTCGTAATCCTTTCTCTTAGCTGAGTAAAAAGGGTAGAGGAGGTGCTCTTTCGATTTCATGGACCCCGTCGCGTATATAGCATGGTGTGTATCGTCTGGTAAAGCGAGAGTGAGAAAGAGAAAAAGAGAAAGGACGAAAGAAACACGAAGTAAGAAAGAGAGAGAGAGGGAGAGAGCCATATTACAGGGAAAACGTTTCGTGTTACCTGCCGCACCGTGGGAAACGGATCTCGCAGTGTGCCGAAAGCAAGTTTCACCGTAGGACGAAAGATTAGGGCTTCCTTGGGATAAATCGTAACAAAGAATCCCTTGTGGTCTATATAATATTTATTTTTCTCCCTCTTACTTTTACTCTCAGTTGTTTTTATTCTTTCCTTTCATTTTCTTTTCTCATTTCAAAATGTTTTCCATCGGGGATGATATTTAAAAATGATCAAGTAAAATGACATATTTGATATATACACAGGCATACACTTTTATTCATATATTTTTATTCTATTTTAGAAAAATTAGAAAAGATAGTAGAAAAGTTTGAGTAAGACTATTTCGAGAGAAAATGGAGAACGTTAATTATCATAAGTTAAAACGTTTTATTTACGGGAAGAAATCCTCATAGCGATTAATCCTATGCACATAATATGTATACATGCGAATATATTTTGTGTGTATTTAAGTATATACATATATACTTCCGCTATCGTGTTTCTTCGCTGACTTTGCGCTAGGTAGATAAAGTTAATCTTGAAAAGAGAACCATAGCGAGTTGATCACGGCTCGAGTTCGGTATATAATATAAAACCCTTAATAAGAAACAAAGCCGTATTAACTGGTTCAACCATTGGAACCACTAACGTAGTCATTTAATCATCTTTATCATCCTCCCCGATCATCGGTTTTATATTCTCTAAAGCAGATCCTTGATTCTAGGGTTCGATCTTTATGATTTCAAAATATACCCTTATTTTTCTAATATAATCATCTTGACCTCTTTTTCCATATCTTCATAATTATATGTGTTTTTCTATTATAAATTGGAAAATTATGGTATTTAAGGCGTGAATATTTTACACACGCATTGCATTTATGTATATGCAATGAATGTTATTTTCCAATAGGGATAGGAACATTATTTTTCATTAAAAAGGGCCCTACCCTATTGATCGTTCCTAAATCTTAAATAGAAAATTGTTGCATGGATCGCACGAAGAATATTTTTGTTTGTTTGATTCGCGTTTTCATCATATAATTAGATCTTTTCTAATCAAGTAGGTAACCCTTTCATCCTGATCTGTGATAAGCTCGAAGAGATTTTCTTCCTGAACACGAAGGAAGCAACAATACAACAGCAAAGTCCAAGTTCACCGAAGCGAAGAAACAGCACGCGTATATTCGTTCCGCCAAGTTTCAAGGGTCGTATTCGAAATACGATCTACGACGCATGGTGTTATTCGTAGTCGGTGTATACCGCATATATTTTCTTTTTCTTCCTTACTTCTTTCTCTATTTAATATTTCTTCTCTTTAATTTGTTCGAATTTAAACCATTTCACGTGTAAAATCATTATTTTGTTCGATTTAAAACGAAACTCGGACACAGCTAATCCTTATACAAAAAATCTATAAAAGATGGAAATAAATTTTTCTAAGAGACCATAAAAGTCTAACAATATATCTCGCGTATATAAATGACATGATAATAAAAGAGAAAATGTATGAACAAACACCATGGATTTTCTGCGTTCCTTCACGATGGATGCGAGTCGAAGGGGTGGTAGTATAAAAAGTATTCTATGGCTTCCATCGGCAAACAGCTGAGGCTTCTTCCTCCGGTGTGGAATCCTAACCCCCGAGGGATCGTTCTTACAGTTTTTCTCTATTTCTTTCTCTCTTTTTTTCTTTTTTCTTCGTTCTTCTCTCTCTCTCTCTCTCTTTCTCTACCTTCTTCGTGGGATCGACAAACTTCTTTTTCTTACACTAGATTACCCACGAAACGTCACAACTTTAAACAGCTGATTTAGTTACATAGACTGATGAAACTGTACCACCCAAATTATAGAATACATTTTTGTACTTTTTCGTAAATCTTCCTATCATCGAAATAGAGAGGACTAGGAATTTGTAGAAATAGTTAATAAAATCTAATTGAAGAATTACTTTGTAGTTTGAATCGAATAAATGACGATTAAATGCATGGGTAGATATATAAACGGTATACTTGTATCTATAAAATATTATGTAATAGTATGTTGTAATTACGTATCCGTTATGTTTGCATTATATGGTTACAGAGTGTATCTCTTTCTATGATCGTAACACGATCGTAATCCAAGAAAGGTAGACGTATTTTGCGCAATTACAAACTATACTATTCGAGTTGCTACTACTCTATATGCCATCGTAGACAGAGAGTCAGTCGCATAGAATGCAACGATGTCAAAGAACTCGTCTTACCGTAAAATAAGTTACATTGCAACTTTTCTAACGTTAATTATACAAATGCAATGACTCTTGTTCTCTTTATTTGGACACGAACGAACATAGTTTCGAAGGAATATATATTTTTCTAAACAACTATGTTTTATCAACATTTATTTTTTCTTTTCCATTCTATCCTTATTTGAATCTTATAAAAATATCGATTAGCATGACTAACATTGGTTAAGATTATTTATGATTTTTGTCTATTTTTTTCCATGAGAGAAAATGATAGAACGAGGATTAGTTCAGTGATTTTGAAAACAACCACCACTATTCTAAGAATTCAATGAACTTTCTGTATTCCTCTTCGTTCTGTTAACAAGATTTTGTCTTTGTCTCTTTTCTTACTTTACCATCCGCTTCCTCCATTTTGTTTCTTTTTCCTCTCACGGTTTCAATAAACCGTTCAGTAAAACGGAAAACAAAATGGCAAGGATACGTTAACTCTTTGCATCATTAGCTTCACTTAGCTATTACCTTCTAATTAGTTGAATTATTTGATTTTTAACGAAATAACTTTGTAACTTTTCTAACTCACAGTTACCTCACAGAGTTCGTTGAGTAATATCGCATGTAATATAATATTCCTACTTTTTTTTTTTATATTAGTTAAATTTAATTACTTGTACAATGGATGTCAAAAGGTTTTTTTATAAGAAATTATTTATACGTGAAAGGACAGGGACTTTTTGACATTCGATTAGAAACTTTGGGTTCATCCTATACAATATGGATTGTTAATATTCCATATAAATGGTTTTCACTCGTATGTCTTTCTACGTTCGTTTTGTAAAACTATAGTAAATATTTTCTAATCACGTTTCTCGTTAGGATTTCGTTTACATGCATGCATAAACGAAGAGATCTTTGGATTAGAAATAAGAGAAAGAGAGAGGGACGAGACGGGCAGGAAGTGGAAAGTTTTCCAATTATCGATACGTTGAGAAAATAGTTTGTGATTCGATTCCACGGTATATCCAGGAGGAATAAACTTGTATCACGAAACGTATCGATCTTTCGTTCTCGATACATAAATCGATCGACGATTGATCCTAATTGGATGTTTTTCAAAGGAAAAACAAATAAAAATATAAACGAATCAACAAATATATCGCATAATTATTTATTTGGATTTTATTTAGCTCGCGTGTGAAATAAATATATTTTTGACGTTACGTGATGGTAATTAAAATCACGGTATTACGCATACATACATCATAGGTATATTTATAATTGAATAGTAACTGGGACACCGTAGCTCGTGTTAATATATTTTCGAATCAGCAATTAGCATTCATCGTTCTAACAAATGGTGATTAGAGTCTCGTCATTAAAAGTTACCATCCAACGATGCGTATCCTCGGCTAATAATTAACCCTCTTCGAAGTAGCATACTCGCGTTGGAATATTGTACAAAAATATTTTTAAATAAAAGATAAGAGACAAAAGAAATATAAATGATAGATAGTTCGCGATTAAGAAAAAGAAAATATATTTCAACGTTGACATTAAATACACACACATTTTAAGTACACCATAAACATATTATATATATATATATATCGTTAGAGATATCGAACATTAGAAGAGAAACGAAAGAGAAGACGAACGAAAACGATTTCGTTCTACCAACGGAGAGAAAATAGCAATGAAAAGAGATAGAGAAGAAATAAGAAGAGAGAGAAAGAAAATGCGGCGGAGGGTCAAAGGTCGCGATAGTGGTGGAAGGGCTTGAAGCGTAGTAGGAGCGTAGGAACGTGAGCGAGTAACGATGGTACTTAATAATGGCTTTGTAAATCGACGGGCAGGTGTTCAAATCGCTACGATTAATTAACTAACAATCGGCTTTATTTTCACTTCAATGTTTCTTTTATTTTCTCTTGCAAATATTAACTAAAAATCTTTTACGCGATCATTCCGAATATATTTTAATTGCAATCTTTTTATTGATGATCATGTATGTAGACTCTTCAAGTAGAAAAAGATCATTTATTTCAAATGCAATTGAAATTCATATTATTTTATATCAATATAGAATCCCTTGATGCAAGCACACATACCTTTATTATATATATATATATCTCAAATCTATTTAAAATACCGACAAATTATTATTTACACCGATTACATTTATTCCACGATATACTTATTGGTCAGAACAAAATGTTGAATAATATAATGTCCAAATAAATATAAACATTTATTTAAATATTCATTCTTTGTGTACATCTTTATACATCTTATCCTTACCCGAGGCCATAATCTCGTTTTACGATTATTCGGAAGCGTTTTCAGATAAGGATTAAATCGCGAGAATGCTTGGGGCCACCGCGAAAACCGGTATCGATAGATTAAGAAAAAGAGACACACGCATACATACATACATTCGCGCCTACTCAACTCCATATACCTTGTTTCTCGTATATACATATATACATGCATACATATATATATAATATGCCAGGGGCTTGCTATAATATACGCTGGATTAGATGAACGTTACTGGATGGTTCTATTATTCTAAGGATATTTCCTGTACTTTGCTATGAAGTCGATCTTCAAACTATGAACGACGTAATATTATCGATATAATCCTATTATTAATATTATTATTATCATCTTTTTAATATACAATATTTCATTGACGAGTAAAACAAAACTAATACTGAAATGATGAATTAATGAAAAATGATTGAATCCATTTTTCAACACGACAAATCTTTATTTTTCTCTTCCATACGATTAGAGGTTCGTAACTTTAACAGAAAGGAAATGCGTAACGTAAAAACGTTAGCTTAAATTATGAATCTTAAAGTGTGGTTTAGAGGACACGAACAGCAGATGCGAGTGAACGAACGAAGGCAACCGCAATGGTGCGTGCAGCCATATGCTGCTACGGAAAATACGCACCTTGTTGCTTGCGTTTCATCTATGTGAAAAATTCTTGGAAACAGTGTGCCAAGTCTTGCAAGTTAAATTAAGAAAAATAAAACGTGACGATGAGAAGAAGAAAATAAAACTCATTACAAATCAAACAAACACAAATGATAATAGTTTATCTCTGCCCAAATCTAAAACTTGCAAAAATATACTTTTATCAAAAAAAACACGATAGTTTATAATTTATTGCGAGAAAAGTGTGAACAACGTCAACTATATCTACGTTTTATTATAGGCAACTTGTTAAAGAAAGAAAGAAAGAAAGAAAGAAAAGTCGTTAGGTTAAGTGAAAAAAGGAAAACGCGTTTGTTGCGAGCACGTGCCAGCATGTTGGATCGTCTAAAATTAAGCTCTCCCTCTCTCCCTCTCTCTCTCTCTCTCTCTCTTTTCCTTGCACCGTGGAAGGATAGAAAGAGGTGGGGAAAAAAGTATATGGGGGGTGAGGGGTCCCTCTACCCTCGATCTTTTTCTACCGGCACTTCTGTCGAACCAGCTGGCAACCGGAAGTAAGTGCAAGAAGGAGCTCGAACCATAAGAAGAAGAGAAAAAGAAAGGGAATATAAAGGAAAGGTATATCCAAGGAGGGCTAATAAAAGGAGGGGATGAAAACGTTGTGCAAGGGCACTACGCAACAGGGAGGGAGGAGGGCTCAGATATTGTCGAGGACCGTTACGACACCCGATGTGCCCCACTTTTATTTCTACCGGTATCCTTATTATTATCCTTCTAGAATAACTTTGCCTTTTTTTCTCGTTTCTTTTTTTTATTTTTTCATCCCTCTCGAGATACGCGAACTTTCCTATTCCGATTATACACCTTTCCCTCATCTTCTATTTAAATAATCAAAATCACACATAATCTTTTATATTAAAAATGACAATATTTTTATGCACGAGTCTAAAATAGTTGTTTCTCAGCTTATAGTTAGATGTTTCAGCAAGAATATAATGACAACATCTGTATGAGAAATAATATTATAGAAATGTCAGATCAATCTTAGAGGAATCTCATTATAATGAATGATATTAAATCATGTCGATTTAATGATCATTTTCCAAAGTGGAATTACTCGATAATAAATTAAGATAAGATATTTAGAACGAAATAGGAAAGTTACTTTTTAAGTGTTGCGTACATTCCGAAAGTCCTATAAACTTAACAGCAGCAGTCACACGCGTAACAACGCGATGAAAGAAACGGGTAGAACTTGTAACGTGTTTGAAAATAAATGACAGAACGGCCTTCCTTTAGACTTGTGGCCTCTTTTTAAAAGACGGAAACGTTGGAAAGAACGATAAGTATCGTTTTGCTCGAAATGAAAGACGACGAGCATCGTTTACCGTGTAGGTATACACATGGAAACCCATACACACACGCACACATGTTAGATTCGCAGACGTCTAAGAGACGTGGCGCCTCGGCAGGGTGCGCCATAAACATTGTTCCTCGAGAAGAAACTCTAAGGAAAGAAGAAACGAAGGATTTTGAACCTGTCCCGGTCAAGTTGTCCTCTGTTCAATGTGCAACCCTCCCTCCAACGCAAAAAATCTGGCAATTGTCAAAAGAAAAAAAGGTTTGGCTTGCCCATAGTCGTCCAAACTGACTAACCGTTGGCCTCTCTCCTCCTACGAGACTCGTAGATTTGATTCAATCTTTCGAAAGTCCTTACCAACCATTTCAAATGTTTTTTTTGTATTTAACGATATTTCATCGAGAGGAAGTCCATTCAAGGGTAACTAGTTTTCTACCTTTATTCCTACCATGTGAATGATACTTGCTTCATTTCCGTTGGCTATCCTTCATTGGGTGGTCAACATTTCTAAACTCAGAACAAATATTATTAACCCGTCAGCAGTTTTGAGTCAGAGTACTGAGTAAGGGTTAAATAATATTAAATTTTGATTAAAGGAAATGAGTGTATGAACAATTTCATTTATTTTACACGAAGATCTAAGATAAAAACAATTTCATCTTACGGTATATAAAAATGATTTAAGAAAAATGATTACAAACGGTCCATTGAAGTATTCCTTGATTACCTAACAAAATATATTTTTACGTGCATATATGAGTGCGATAAGCAGCACGAGCCCGCATGCGAGTTACTCGTTTGTACATATATAAGAGATACGTTGGTACGTGGATTCGAGTTATCAGGTGTGTTTCACTCGACCAACGGACTGAGAGAGCACCTGCCGTGGCACAGGTATACGTAAAAGGAAGGAAAGACAGGAAAGAGAGAGAGAGAGAAAGAGAGAAAGTCAACGTACCGCAGTTGGTATCGCACGAGTTAGCGGTCTCTATTCCGATTTCTTTCAACCCTGTATACCAATGTACATATATACATACACGTTTTTACTTCCAAAGAATTATTTTTATCTTATACTTTAAACCGTGTATATAAGTTACGATCTATAGACCGATTCCAAAGTTTTGTTATACATATTGCAGCGTGTGCATGTATTTTGGTATCAGAAAAAAGTACGACACACCGGTGCAGTAAAAAAAGTATTCTTATCGACGTAACGATATGAAACACGAAGACAAACTGATGCAAATAGAATAAGTATTGATGCGAATCGGCAAGATGTCGTTCTCATGCAGCTTTTCAATTATATTCTTTAATTATACTTCAAACAAAATTCATTTTAACGATCATAAATATATCGTATATGCAATAAACCCGTATAGGAGTCAACGTAAATTTCGATGCCATGCACATCAATCGAAAAACATGTTTTGAACTTATATAAAAACCTTGTATTATCTCGTATCTGCGAGACACGCGAATGCGTTATCTTTTATCTGTAATGCGATAACGTAGAAAAGAGGATTGGTACTGTTGGTAGGATAGAACGAGTTAAACGAACAAATCGATTAGATTTTATTAGACATTTTCATTGCTTTTGGAGGACAAGTCGAGATCGTTCAGCTAAAATAGCATAAGCGAACGAGTTCTCGTTGCATGGATGGTTGGACGGATACGATCGTCCTAGCAGACACAACGGTGCGCGGAGGGTGACGAACACGAAGGGTAGTTCGTTGGCTCGAAGGGAAGATGAGAGGGGAAAGGAAGGGCAAGTTTGATCACGCGACGACGACCACGACGACTGCCCAAGGTTATTGACATCTTCCTGCTTCGTCTTCTATATACTATTTCTCTTATGTAATATATGGACAGTTTAGTTTTGAAAGTGGTAAGTCCATTTTATGTTGTTTCGAAAAAATTCAAGGTTTGCATATTGGTTAATTGAAAAATATTCATTAATTATATCAAGTTTGACAATGTTTCTATTAATTTATCGATATGTAATTTGATTATATACATTACTTTTACATTGTTTAATACAAATGTTTCCAAGGGAAACCAGACAAATTGTAGCATTCTCAAGCTCGTATCCCATCTCAATTTGTGCAAGGAAAAAAAAGAAAGGGAGAGAGACAAGTATGGTACCTACCATTGAGACAGACCCCCACCAATTACTCTGCTACTAATTGCTAATTTGTGCGGCTCTCTCGTCCTTTGACTTACGCATCTTCTGCGATAAGATACATCACTTCGGTATCATACTAATTGACTGCTGCTGCTGGCTATTTATTGAATCATAGTAATTTAACAGACTTCATTTTTGTTGTTGTCAGTATTTATAATTAATTCCGATATGTATTTTTTATTCGATTGTTATTTATTATTAGAATGAATAAAATATTCGTATATTTATACTCTGATCATTGATTTTTATAATATACTGAATAAAGGAATAGAAATGATACTAATTGGATCACTATAGCAACCCTTTCTTTTTCTTTTTCTTTCTTTCTATGGAATAGTAGAGAAGGGTCAGTTTGAATTGAATTGAAAAGGTTCGATTTGGATAGTTATTCTCGACGGGACTGAACAAACGGCCATAAAGGGAACACCATTGTCCTTTCTAACGACGAAACGAGACTTTAATACATCGTAAATGAAGTGTTCTCTTTTGGTAACCGACAATAATGAGTTTATTTCTCGGAGCATCCCACGACTAACGAAAACTCGACAATGGATGGGGAGGGGGTGCATGCATAATGCGCAACCACAGATAATTATCGCACGTGTTGTGACCCACATTCGCAATCGGCCCTCAGGTTCCGCCTTTACAATGTCTCCTTAATTTACTTTTCACTTCTTCTCACATATCGAAAGGTAATCTTGATAGATTTAAAACATCGATAAGTTAATCGAAAATTAACAATCGTATTCGTTAGTTGACGTATTATATAAAACGTTTGAATAAAAAAAAACAAACTGAAATAAATATAAAGGAAGAGAAAAATCTAACGAACCGAAAAGATAGAAAGGGTAGAAATATTTTTTGGCACAATCTCTTATAAGAGATTTGTCGACTGTACGTAAGGAATAAAGTTTCGTAGAAACCACGAATGAAATTTCGTATTCCAGTATTGAAGTAGGTACCCTCTCGACTGGTGCTTCTGTTACCACTACTAGTACGCGAATCACCATCGTTTTATTCGATGCTGCAAATACGAGTTTGAGCAGCCGATAGAAAGTCTTGGCTCAGAGAGAAAGAGAAAGAGAAAGAGAAAGAGAAAGAGAGAGCATTGAAGAAACTCTAGCTAGAAAGATACGTGAGTGAAATTTCGTTCGGTGAACCGGTTAACCTCCCCGCAAACCCAACACAGGGTCACACACGAAGAGAGAGAAAGAGAGAGATAAAGAGAAGGGCATACACCAGTTTGTAACTCTCTAGGGACGAACAGAGGCTGCCCTGCACTCGACCCTTTCTCGTCGTTCTCGTCGATCCACGTCTCTCGTTTCGAAACTCAGCCGACCATAACTCTTTACTTTTCGAAACTAACGCACCAGCAATCGTTGCTACATGTTCGGATTATCCCCGTCAATCGTCCTTCGAAATTGCTACCGCAAAGTGTCGCGTGCGTTAAACTCATAGTCCGTAACCTTTCGGGTGCAACTTCATTAATTAGGGCTTTTGTGAATGCACCTATTTATGGTGTTTCTACGTTATATTGTTCTAAGCGGCGAATGCTTTGATCTGTTCGTTTATTAATTACACTTCTCTCCCCAACTCTCTATATATTATCTAATTTCAAATAAAATCTAAACTGATTGAGAACTTATATAATGGTAGAAAATCATTGTAAAATCATTTTGAAATAATTGGATAATCGTTTTGTAACACCTCGTAGTATTTATTCATCGCTTATTCATCATCTATTCATCGGTATCGAATAAACACACATCGAGTAGTTACATTAAATCGTGCGCAATGTAATCGTGCGTAAATTACAGGGTAAACTGCGAATGGCGCTCGAACGAAGGGTAGGAATAAAAGATAGAATAGAGAGGAGGCAAGAGGGTGTTAGGAAAAAAACTCTTATGACGGAGACCTCGTCTCTCTGACACGAGGATAGACTATTGACTGCATAAAGGCGCGTTCGCAATTCACCCTTGGCGGATGTTCGATCGTGCATCCTACGAAATAAAAGAGAACTTTATTATCCAAACGTTTGTGTCCTCTGTGTGCCGGATATGCGTGTTATGCGAACACAGATATATACATAGTTAGTATGAGCTTGCATGCATCCCACTTGAGCCCTTGATAATACAATGATATTCAGGTAGCGAAAAAAGAGAGAGAACTGAACAGATGTTGGATACTTCGTCTTTGAAAATCGTGGACGCGCGAGGAGGGAGTGGGGACTCTTTCATTGTTAAAGTAAAATAATGTTGCGGCTTGCGGAAGGCATAAGCTTCAAAGATGAAAGACCTCTAAATTGAATATGAATAGGTAGAATATTTTCTTAATAATATACTACTTTTTCTCTTTCCAATTGTATCATTCGCAAAGTTCTGTCAAAACATTGCACTGTGAAAAATGACTCTAGAAAATTTCATTGTACAGGTCGCTTTAATTCGATCGATATCAAATCGATGTTTTTAAGTATTTGCTTTATGTTGATAAACGAACGTGCGAAACTCGAAATTCTCCAAATAGAATTCGAATATCCGTTAAACAATATCAGCACGTAGGCTTGGAATAATTTTCAACATGCAACTTGCCGTCCGAAACGATTACACGCGCTATTAGTTTGATTCTATCTGACAGAGGGTGAATATATATATATATATACTCACGTGTAAATGTATATGCATGAATATATATGTGGGCGCGTGCTGTTCCAACGAAACCCCACTAAGCTAATATATCTCTATCTTTTTCTATCTCTCTTTGCGAAAATCCGACCACAGTTGTCTTCCTATTTTCAAGACAAACAAAACTAATACCAAGAGTTTAGGATTTATAAATCAGGATTTTCTCGCTAGAGAAACTAAAAGAGAAAGGGAGATAATATGAGGATTATAGTAAGGTTTCTAAGAGGATCAAAAAAAGATCTAATTTAATCGGACTAATTCTAATTTTAATCCAACCCCTTATTCTTCTAAAATATCTTTCTATTTGACTTTATCTAACATGACACGAGTTTGGGGTACGTGTGAGTACGTATATATATATACATATATATTTTTTTAGATAAATAAAAAGATAAATCGTAAAATAGTTAGGAGACATTATTTTAACGAGGAAACTTCTAATGTTAGAAACCAGCGAAGTTAAAAATAGATCGATACGAGAAGAGTTCGTGTTGGTGTGTTCTTCATTCTCTAGTAGGCCACTCGGGTTCCACCAAAATACGATCTGGATGATATCCAGATGATGCGTTTGTATCCTCAACAAAAAATTTGTTTAATAGAAAGTATTAGATCAAAATCATATAGGTAATCTTTGTGTACTGTATTCGTCAATTATATTATTCCTATGGAACACAACTTCTTACATGTAACTTTAATAATATTAGTATAATAGTAGTAGTCACGAGTCACGAGTTGAGAATACGTTCTCTTACCAATCCAGTAACATCGTGTGCATGTTCTGCTACTTATCTTCAAGTGCATTAGCATACATCCTGGTAGTGCTATTGAAATCATAATTACACGTCATTCGAAGAAACGTTTCACTGTTCTTGCGAAATTTACTACTCTTCAGAGATTAGATGAGATTTACTTTTCCTATTTTTGTTTTTTTATTTTCGAGAGGAATATACGTAGATGCATCCACCTGATTAGAAAATTATTATTGTAAAATTATGATGGGGGATATTTCGTAAAATTGTTTGTAAAAAAAGAAACAGAGCACGAATATTTTATCTAATTGTAAGTTAAGGTATACATGTGTCGGTTAAACGTTGGTAAACAAGGAAAATTATTCCAGTACGTGTGGCAGATTAATTTGGTAGATAGGTTTTGTTAATGGTGGACACGTGGGCGCTTGTAGATATTTCCTCGTTCATTACGTTCCTATCTCTGTAAGGGTTTCGCGAGAATCGTTAGTGTCCTACAAAGAGACTAAAGACACCCCCTTATTTCCCATTTTTTTTCTTCCCACATTTATCCTTTTCCTCTTTGCTAGACTAAAAAGTCTATACCAATAAATCTATTTGTTTATCTATTATCTTATAAAAAAAAAGAAAAAGTTATTACACATTCGCTTGTGAATATATTCTTTTTTTTATTTGTTGGTCCTTTCTTTTGTCTTCCTCTCTTTTATCGATCCCAACGATCGAGCTCATATTTCTACGCGTAGGAAGAAGCTCTTCGACGACGGGCAGGCTTCCCTTTCCGGGATCGAAGTGCACCTAACTACTGCATTATTGCATTTCTCGCACAACCAACGACCGATAATATAAAACAAGTACGCCTTTAAAATACATTTTCCTTACTATCATTTAACCATATATCTTTTTAATTAATAATAAATAATGAACTGTGTGTGTGTCTTTTTAAGCATGTAACTTTATTAACAGTTATCTCTACTACTTTCAATTTTAAATACCAATTACCTATACCTTTCCAACACAAAATCTAATTCAATGATAGATATTTAAATATTGGCGTTGCATCTTTATTAAAAAAAAAAAAATATATATATATATATATAAATAATTTATCATCGAGGGAGATTTATACTCGGAGTGACGAATTTTCTAAATAAATTGACCATGCAAGTGTTCGTTATTTCGATAGAAGTATACCTATCGAAAATATCGAACGCGGTTTTCGTGCAACCACGCATGCACGCATAGACGCACGCATGCAATCATGCACACGCAGAGGCATATCCGAGTCAGTAGAGACACGAGCGTGAATTACGATGAAAGATAAAGTCACGAGATGTCTGGAAGATGCATTCCATCCTATGGATTTTATGAATGCCAATGAACGCATGCATAGGATTTGTATACAAACATTCATAGATAGACAAGCAGACGGATACTTTAAAAGAACAACATAAAAACATAATCACGCGTACTCACACACATATAAAGTTAGATACACAGATAAATAGCTTGAGAAGAAGGATTAGAAGATACTTTCGAGGAATGACTAATCGATTAGTTCCTCAACTTGATGTTCCTCTTTTTATTTCTTTACCATCTTTTTCGTCTTACTTTTATTCTTCTTTAGCCGTATGCTCGAATGAAACGAAGAGAGATAGAGAGAGAAGAATGACTCGTTAGAGAGGAATCGGTTTGAAAGGTTTTTTTTTTCTCGAAAATAGTTCTTGGGAACTACTAGTCGTCGTCTAAGACCTCTTTCTCTCTCTCTCTCTCTTCCTCTCGTCGTATGTTAGAACGAACCGATATAAACCGGATACACGTCACGTCACGATGTGCTAGCTACAAAGAACGCGAACTAGTAGAAGATGCTTTTTTCTTGATCGGGTTCAGTAGCCTGTTTACTGTCGCCTGTTCACTGTCGCCTGTTCACCAAGGACTGCGACAAAACCTAACAAGTCGTCGATCCTAACGAGAAACTACACTCATTTCTAACTATTCCATATAGACTAACATAAGATAAGGGGAACTTGGCCTAGCTAGCTAGATAAATAGATCTTTTATGAGAGATAAGAAAACTTGTCTCTCCTTTTAATTTCTTCTTGATTCATTTTGTGTTCCCATAAAATAAAAGAAAATAATTAATGATATTAAATATTGTGTTTGACCAGCTAGTGTTGTTAAATATGTTTATTTAAAATAAGCACGGATTATTTGTGCACGGGATAGGGCTGCTCACTCAAATGCATTTCATTGACTATCATAGGTACACTACATTTCATTTTTTTTTGTTCCTATCCCTTTTGGACCACAGAGGAGTTCGCGGTTTACGTTTGAAATCGTCCCTTACAACACATCGAAAGTATATACGTGGCATCAAAGGTCTCACCAGGATGCATTTTATGAGCCTTGAAACGCATACGATAAAACGACATCCGGATGTCGTTGCGGAGCATTGTCTATTTTCGTAGTAAAAACACAACATTCTAGAGAGGTATAGAAAGAGTGTCAGCAACGACGTTACTCTTCTCTCTTTCACGCTTTTCAACATTTACGACAAACCTCTCTTCTTCTTTATATTCTTCTTCGCGTAGGAAGAGTAAGAATAGAAGAAGAAGAAGAAGAAAAAGAAAACTAAAGAAAGAAGAGATGTGAATCCGTGGAGGTGGGATGAGGAATCGAACGATACATGGTATATTTTCTATGAGATATATTTTCCTATAAGAAAGACAAGTTTCAGAGAGAGAGAGAGAGATTAATATTTGTTATATTAATTAAACAATTATTCTTATTTATAATTCAATCTCATTTAAGAAACTAAACTAAAATAAGATAGTATTGGTAATGAAAAGAGATTTGCGTTTACGGACACGTACATATATATATCCCTGTGTATCAAACTAATATATATATTTATACTCGTAGTGTTGGTTTTAGTATCGTGCTTTTAAAACCACGACAACATAATTCGCGCTCGTAGCTACTATTAAACGGACAGTCGAGAAGTTTTCCTTAACGAGACAACGTGTACGTAAGGATAGATATATTACCAACATACATGTATGTATGCACAGGTATAAAAGCAAATTGTCTAAGACGGTAACGTCACGTTCAGGTACCTACTCCCTCGTACACGGGATTTTGCTATGAACGAATGAACCAACGACGAAACTATATAAGTAAATAAGTACATGTTCCTCGAAAGTATGTGTGTGTGCCCGCGCGAACGCGTGAAAGCAAAGTTCATCGTCGTTGACCCCGTGAAAAGTTCGCACGATTAGTTCCACAAGAGGCGTAGACAAATTCGTTTAAGGACTCGTTGAAATCTTCAAATATATATATATATATCTTGTTTTATCTTTCTTTAGAGAAAGATTTATTACAATTACCAACATTTTCATGCCTCTGTTTTTGAGTTTTTTTTTACCTATGATATGTTACAGATAGATAAAATCCATAATATATATATTCCAAATTGGATATATCAAAGAATTTCGAGATTAATATAAAAAAATGTTCTGAAAATGATATTTGATCGAAGAAAGAGATAAATAATATATAATAAAAAGTCAAGGCAGTTTTCTTATAAATGCCAACCGTATATGGATTCTCCATCGTACACAGCATTCTCACAGTACTTATAGACGAGTGGATATATATAAAATGAGAGAGAGAGAGAGAGAAAGAGAGAAAGGACGATAAAGAAAAGGACGACTACCAAGGAGAGGATATCGAAGTCTTCTCCTTCGATGGAACGAACGAGTACGATAGGTTGTAACGTTCCGTAAACGTTTATCGACTTTACGCAATGAATTATCCTTATTCATTTTATTTCTCATCAATTTTCTGCATTAGTGAACCAAACTTTCTAACGAGCACAATGATTTAAAACAATTACGATCTTTGACAATTTTTTTGTCTATCCCTAACATATATAAGAAGAAAAAGAACAAATAATTCTTGAATAATTTTGATGATTCAACCTATTGCAATATGTATTTGGTTCATCCAAGTATTGAAGCCATAAAAGGATACTACCTATGACATAAATATCTGACCGATGTTGCAAAAGATTATTAGTGACAGATATTACCTTTGCGAAATAATAATAATAATCGATATGCATCTGCAATTATGATACTTAACTAATTGCAATTATTTGGTTTTATTTTTCGTAGAAATTTGATAGATTATCTATAGATTAAATGATAAAACCCAATCTTTTTACACTTATCTCTCTCTCTCTTGTTCTTTTTTCCTTGATCTAGATCTTACTTATGATTTTGAGGTGCCCAATACATAACAATGGAACGTGAAACGATGCGTTCGACTCTGCACTCCCGTAAACATCGCATCTGCCATCCGGTTTTATCTTTCTACGTTCCTTTTAATCCGATCTCCCCATTCCCTATCTCTTTCTATCTCGCTCAGTGTTCAAGGGTGGCAAGCAGACAGTGCAAGACCCTTCTACATACGTAGCCATGGATGGTCAGCTGCCGTTTCTCTCTCTCCCTCTTTCTGTCTCTTTGGTCCATCGCATGCAAAATCGTTGTGCACGTTATGGTCGTTTGAAAAAAAAAAAAGAAAAAAAAAAAGAAAAAAGAAAAAGGGTTGAAGTACTTCGTCGGGGGTCGTTCGTTCCCTTCTTCTTGTTCACGTTAATTACATTGCACCGCGTTCCTCGTACTCCTAACTATGTCCAGCCTACGCATCCCTCTCTCTCTTTCTCTCCTTTTTTTTTGTCTATTTACCGAACATACCGATTATTCCTTTTAGATTCTCAACTTAACTTTGGAAAAAAAAATTACATTTCATTGGCTATTCGATGATTATTCTTACGATTGAAAATGTTTCGTAGAAAATTTATCATCCAACATAATACGAAGCTCAAAAAAGAAACAAATTATTTACTATATAATATAAAAGTAATAAAGAATATAATATAAGTAAAAATTTGACGATGGAACGTACTCGTCGGATTTTTTTCGTTGTCCCAAACGATCAAGAGAAATTGAATTTTGCCGACAAGGCTTCGTTATCGGTGTAGGATCGATCGATCGATCGAATGCGTAGCACGTCGTTCAGACTAATAAATCTCTTTCGTTTAAATCGCTTAAGCTTTTACGTGCCTGCGATAATTTATACCTTTTTTTTCTGTAACGGTGTGCGAGCGAGCACAATGCAGAACACCCGAACGATCATCTTTTCGGTATTTTTGCGCGTACGAAAAAGGTTCATTTAATTCTCCTTTATCAAGATGATTTAATAATTAATTCGGCTATACGATACGCGATAGATTTTCGTAGAAAATTCAAATGATCAGGAATATGATGATATTAATTAATTGAACGGATTAATTAAGTCTACTCGTATAAGCGTAATTTGTACTGCTAACTTTATATCTTCTAGTTGACTAATTACGATTGCAAGACGTTATCGCGAATTTACGATTAGGTTACTTAAAATGGGAGGGTTCTCCTTTGGCGGGGGGAGAAAGGAAAAATGCAATTTTTTATTTTTATTTTAAAATAAAACTACGACGTATCGAGAATAAGGAGACTCGTGTTACAAGCGACCATATAAATGCTATAAATTCCAGAAAGCACATGCTGCGTATTTAGCTCGAAGCGTAATTTCTTCGAGTATTCGAAGTACGCCGCAATTCTCCTGTGTGTATTTATGCACATATCTATACATATATATATATACACGTAGGCAAATTGAAAAGCAATAATGACTCTTGTTGGAATATACTATCCTGTGATTAGATATAATTAAAACGATACAAATTAAAATTCATTGCGATGCGAAATAAGATGATATGCTTCGGATAATCGTGTCAAGTTTTCTTATCTGTAAAAATAAAATAAGTAAGAGAATCATCGTATAAAAGGCTTCTTATCAATATTAAATAGATCGAAATAATAAAAACATTCAGATCCCATAAATCTACGAGAGGGCTATTAACGAGTGCAAATAAAAATGAAATATTTTGAGTATTATTTGAAAAATATATAAGAATTTTGGTTAGTCATTGTACTTACTATATAGACAATAGGAAAACAGAGCGGGCAAGAGGACCACTTTGGTTCTTGCGGCAAGCAACCAACCGGTGGTTCTACCACTACTGATCTGTCTGCTGTTTGCGATAGCATAGGTAGAAAAGATCCTACGAATAAGGGAATAGCGGCTCGCGAGACAAGTGCTTGGTGAACGGACAAGCTCGGTCATCCCTCTGACCGGTGAACCCGAGTTCGGTGACCTTGGAATGGTTACCAACGAGAAGACCAAGGAAAAGAAGAAGAAGAAGACGAACAGACGCGTATCTATAGGACATGTTTCTTCGAGTGGAAAAGGAAAGGAAATCTTCTCTTGGTGATTTTTACTAATTACCTTAAGCAAATACGTATATTCATCTCTTGGTGAGAATAACGTCGACACTTTCTAACGGCAAGGATACTAACTTCACTTACTCAAACAAGATGGGATTATATATGTGCCGTTTATTTTCAAAGTTGCGTAAGCCCAATCATACCCATCATAAAAAAAACATATTATTTCTTAAATAATATTCATTATTTTAATTGGGATGATAAATTTGACACCCTTAGAGAAACCCAAAAACATTCGATTCGAACTTAAATTATGTTTGTTCATATCTGGGTTCCGTGTGTTTCACGGATTAAATGAGAATGAGAAAGTTTTCTATTCGTTTAAACGTCAAGATGTTTCTCCCTTTCATTTAATTCGTTAATCTCTGGAGTCTCTTTGATTTCTACAATATAATCGTTCGAGAAACATTAATAAGTAGATGAAAGGAGAAGCTAACGGTGTATTTCGAAAGGTATATCTACCAGCAAACCATACGTGCTCCAGCATATTCGGAATTCATTTTACTACCAAGAAAGAGAAAGAGGAAGATACCGTTTCGTCCGTGCTTAGAGATTGCGGGGTAGAAAGGGGGGGGGGGAATGAAAGGAAAGAAAGGGACAGAAAAGAGAAACAAGAGATGGATGATGGCCTTTGGGATAATATTTCGATGATCCCACTCTACCGGATATGTCCTCGAAACTTTCCAAACTTGTCAAATCTCAGCTAACACACTTAAGTGTATATATCTATGAGTATTAACAAATCCCTATCGTATTATTGAATTTATAATATGGTAATGGGAGGTATCTGTTAGTTAGATAAAGATAAGGAAGACGATTGATGTATTTACGTTATCTTGAAATTCGTTCTCATTCGATTCCTCGTGCACAAGAGAAAGAGAGAGAGAAAGCATGATCTATTTGTTTATATCATATCTACTCTGGGGGCAGTAGTTGCATGCAGTTAATTCACTCTCGTTTTCTCGATACAACAAGTCACACTGGTTTCTGGTATCTCGTTTTGCATAGTTGCAACTTGAACTCTGACGCGTTCTTTCTTTTTTTTCCCCTTATTGAAACGTACATATACATATGTAAATAAGTATTCTAAATGAAAAAATACGGTATTCCGTAAATGAATATTCGAAAGAAAGATTTTCAAATCGTTTGTAGAAAACAAAGCGAAGATTAATCGAAGTTTCCTTCAACGTTTATCATAAATCTAATGGTAACACATAGTACGTGAGTTTAGAGTTTTCCAAAGTCCTATTTTTGTCTCGATAAATTTTTCTTTAAACATTATTTTTTTTACATTTAAAGTGAGGAACCGGCTTCGTCCCGGTTGTACATGTAACCCGTTCGGATACACTCTTTATACGTATAAATTACGATCTGTGTTAAATCGAACACAACGATAAGAGTACTCAAGCTCAAAATGATTTATATATCGGTTATTATCCTCGCTGCTACAAAATGGCATAACGTAAAACGTTAAGATAGATATTTGTGCAAGTAAATAAAGTGGTTCATTGAATCCCAGCCAACAGCACGCAGTATTAAAACGAAAAAACTCAATGGACAACGCGTTCTAATATAGAATTTTTCGATTATTTCCAGAGATTTCAATGCGTGTAACAATAAGACAGTGACATCGATTTATCGAGCACCTCGTTAAAATATTTGATATTTTATTATATTCTCATTCGAAGCAACTAAAAGAATTCGCGTTTGTACCTAACAACATTTTTAACATTTTGTTGATATCATAAATTATGCAACTTACAAGTCACATAATTAAATGTGCCCCATAATTATGAATACGCGTGTATTCGTTATTTTAAGCATCGCGAAATGCAGAGATACACTCCTATTTCTTCTCTCTTTATTTCTTTTCTATCTTTTCGTGGTGACAAAGAAGGAAGAAGAAGAAGAAGAAAGTTCGTTACGATCGCGGCCATCTTAAGAGGGATAATGGCTAAAGAGGAAGGCGCATAAGTAACGAGCTATTGTTTCCTATACTCGCGTACCTTCGCTCTCGTTTGAAGTTTCCAAAGACAAAGGGATTTTCTTTTTTTTCTTTTTTCTTCTTCTTCTTCTTCTTCCTCCTTTTTATTCTCAAAAGTCACGTCGTCGGTTACTTCGGTATTACGTAGGTGGATGTTAATCGTGATTTAACAGTCGAGGAAATTTTTTGTCTATCGATCTATATCGATCCATGGATCTACAAGAGAATGTAAATAATTTTCGTGATCTTAGGAAAAGGATTATTCGACACCATGTGTATGATTAAACATATTTGACCGTCCGAAACAAATATGAATGAAAGAGAAGAAATTAAAAAAAAGGAAAAAAGGATCGAGAAAAGATCTAACGCGTATACGCCGACCAATTTCGAGAATCGATTTGCGAGAAGAGACGAGGTCTCAAGCTCTGAGAATTCTTATGGTCGGAACCCTTCCAGGAGTAAAGGAGGTGGGCGAACCAGTTCCCTTTGGAACTCTCCGGCCGAAGACCTCGATACCAAAGCAGTAAACCATAAGCGGTTAGAGAGAGCCCCATGTATACACTCAACGTTTGTATGAACGCACGCGAGTACTGAATTGCATGGACGAGGTATATAGCAACAGCAACAACCAACAGCAACAGTAACAGTAACAGTAACAGTGCAACAGCAGCACGCATGTCCGGTAGGCACGTCATTTCTTCTTTTCATATCCATCATCCTTTTATTATCCTTGTAAACGCGTGCATTGATCGCACCCGTCTCGAAAATAGTACAACACATTTACCATACTATAATACTATAAAATATGTGACTTTCGTTTCTTCGTTCCTTCGTTCGTTTGTATAAAACCTTTCTAACGTTTCTAATCTTGTCTACTCTATCACAGGATTATTCGTAAAATGTTTCAAGTTCAATGCACTATGGATTCCTTCGATACTTCGATACGGCTTATCGAACGATTTGTGGGATATCGTTGTTTTAAGAGCGATAAAGTTTTTTTTCTTTTATTACGAAAGGAAAAAGAGAAGAGGGAGAGAGAATACCGGAGAAACGTTTTATAGTCTTACATCGTTTGGAACAGCCATAGGTCGGCTAGAAATCGTGATCGAAATTCGAGCTTTACGATCATAAAGGTTCGATCCTTTTTTGCGGTAGAAAAAAAAATATGTCCCATAGAGATGGTTAATCCCCACCCCCTCTCCTTTTTTATTTTATTTTATGATAATTAAAAAAGAAAAATCTAATTTTTAATATACGACCAAAGTAATCTCTTGCGAATTTTTTTAATTGGCAATATTACTTTTCTGTTTATTTGAAAATTCTGTACTATTTGTATAAAAATAATTTGTCCATAAGATAATTTTTGAATTTAAAAACGCTGGAACGATTAAAAATAAATCATTAATTTGTCATTAATTGTATGAAACGGTATCGAAAATTTCAATCTTTTAATCCTTAAATATCTTACGTTAGTCTGCGAATACTTTAATCGCACGTAATAAACGACGACGACGAGGACGAGGACGAGGAGGATCTTTCGCGGTTAGGGTTAGCGAGTATAACGATCGTGGGATTAATTTTTGGAATGCAGTGGCGCAATTTTTCACGATAAACCATGCCCTATGGGGATAGGCTCGCGAAATAAGTGACCGGACGGGCGCCTGTTTTTTATGCAAATTGCATACACGGCCAGCTGTCGGCAAAGCAAGAAAAATTGCACCTCGTTCCAATCTCCCAACTCCCCCTCACCCCATTCCCTCTTTCTCTCTCTCTCTCTCTCTCTTTCCCGTTGATACTCTCGCGTTTGCCAACCAACCAAGGAAAATACAGTTTTTGGCTGCCTTCCAGCCTAAGGATATTCGCTGCGTCGTTCATTCATTTATTTTGTTCTCTTACCTTACCTACAATGACGCGCGATTTACCTTGCATTTCTTTCCTCGAAAGATAAAAGAAAAGAAAAAAAAAAACAATGATCCATTCTTCTTCTGTCGTTTTTCCTTGCACCTTTTGAAGTTGGGATAGATGAACGAATCAATCAGTACAAATAGATATTATTTCAACTACGTTATATATCATAGAATACGTATAGTAAAAGTTGGATCGAAGGGACACTATGAAGAAGAATTTGAAGAATAAATATAGGATTTAACACAACACAGTCAGAAGAGAATTTCGGAGCCAATTCAGAAGAACCGTAAAAGCTTGCGGACTCCAAGTTCGAGGAAAACGTGGGATACTTTAACGACCAACTTTGCTAGAGAAAGAAAGAAATAGTAGGAGGTGGAGAGGGGGGAGTGATAGAGGATTGGGGAGGGGTGGAAGGAGATAGGCATATCTTTTAAAAGCCAAGTCAGTGTGTCCGGTAACACAGGAGAATATAAAAAAGTTACGATAATCGTATTACCTCTTCGTGACCAACGAAGAAGATCCCTACCACGTTTCCATTTAACGATTATTATACCCTTACAATTGTTAACGCGTGTGTGTGTTAACGTAATAGATACGCTTATACATAGGGGTAGCATTTATTTTACCTTATGTAGTCCATTGTTAACCTTATCCAGAGATAAAGTTCTTTATTATCGCTATAATAATGACCGGTAGAATAAATTTTGGATGAGATAAAGAGAAAATGTGAAGAGGAATAGGATAGAATAATTACGTTGGCGTATATGTAGTTATAGTACGCGTAAAACTCGCGAAAACAAATTTCCCGAATCAGAATGACTTGTTTTAAGTACTTTTATGATACAGTATTGAATCGTTTTCGAGACTTTGTAACTGCTAAGGAAACCCCATCGTTAATGTTATGGTATTACGTAGAGGTACATTTCTTTACGCGCGCTTTGAATAATGGAATAAGAGAAAGGGATAGAGATAAAGTGAAAAATTGGCATTTGTCCAATAACTAAAATACTACAACCAATTTAAGGGAGTAAGAAAGAAGAAAAAAAAGAAAATACAAGAAGATAAAGAAGAAGAAGAAGAAAAAAAAAAGTCTGATGGAAAAAGCTGGTGATCCTTTACGTCCCCCGACCCTGGACCAATTCCAAATCGTTCCGACATTTCGGTGAAACGATTTTTATCGAGAATACCAAGAAGATCGAAGAAAATCACTAAAGTGCCTACGTGTCGTCGTATTCAGTAAGATTTCTACCAAGATAGAAAAATCTAACAGGGTGATACACATCAGTCAAATATTTTAATACGATTCTTAATAATTATTTTCATACCCACAATATATCGTGGGTTAAACATTTGAAATGGAATTCAACGAGATGAGATTGAGAAGAAAAATGTTAGAACGAAAGGATCCGTAAATGGTACCGGTTAAATTCGTTAACTAAAACGAACGAACGAACGAACGAAAGAACGAATTATCCTATTGACGTTAATTTCGAATGAAGTTTAGAGTTCGTAAATTGTTCCTAATTGTAGATAGGTGAACGAGAATGGTTGTTGAAATAAAGTTCGTAAGATGATATTTTCGTTAGGGCACATCATAGACGGACACTGTTGTATGCTTTTTCGCGCCTGCATTGCTTCTATTATACCAGCATCATAAATTTCTTTCACGAAGACAACCTCCGGGCCTCCGCCTTTACGCAGCATCCTCCTCGTCTTCGCCCTCACCCTTACCCTCCCTTTCCCTTACCCATCCCTTTTCTACCTCATCCTTCTGTTCGTTCTCTCTCTCTCTCTCGAAGCAAACGCATAAACGAAGCCTTGAACTGACTCCTTCCTTGCTTCGAGTACTTCGAGATCTCTACGAGTTTCTCTCTTATCCAAGAGAAAGAGAGAGAGAGGCCACCAACGTCGTTTTACGCGGAAACGATCAAAGAAATTGTCGATTTTTTCAAGGCGACGAATGAGGAAGAAGAAGAAGAAGAATCAACAATTACAATGTAGCAAACGACTTTTTGCGACTTTCTCTTTTTTTGTAGTTCGATATAATTGGCCAAAGAATTTATCGATCGTAAACTTCGCGTAAATATATATATATATATGTGTGTGAGATAAGGGAAAAAAAGATTATTGAAAATTGTCAAGATTAATTAGACATTTGATAGGAAATATCTATTAAAATATCGCATTTTTATTAGGCGTAACTTGAAAGGAATGCTGCAAATCCGAACGGTTAATTCTACGTCAAATAAAAATGTCTTTTTTTTGTTTGTTTGTAAAGAGGAGGAAACACCCGCTGGGAGAAAAGGCAACGTAATAGGAGGGGGTAGGGGGATAGGAATACCGTAATGGCGATCGTGAGATCTTTCCTCGTACGGCGGGAGGTAGGAAAGAAGCAAAGAAGCAAGGAAGCAAACAAGCAAGCAAGCGCGAGAAGCTCGGTTTCATTAGCAATTCATTAGGAAAGTGCCTTAATGGCGTTAACAGTGAAATCCTGTAAGCGTAGCTTAACCACGAGAAGCTCTAGGGTTAAACGCGGCTAACTCGTGTGGTATCGAAGTGTCGAGATCCGCATCGAGATTAGATTGAATTTATGTAACACCCTTGCGAACTTATTGCCGACAAGTAACACGAGTCTAACAAAGGGAAACGTGCAACGAATGTGTTTCTTCTTTAGAACGAGAGAGAGAGAGAAACGATTTTCACTAAACTATTTCGCCATTCTTATTTATTTCTTTGTCTTTTTCTTTTGTTTTCTTTTGGGAGAAGAACAACAAATAAATAAAGAAACGACGAAAATAGAAACGAGAGAAAGAAGAAGAAAATCACGGACAATTAGTTGAAACGCGATCTAATTGCTCCTTTCCTTTCGAAAACTTCCCTTTTTATCCCTTTCCCAAAGAAAGATTTACTACTGTCGTATCCATGTGAACGATCGTTTATCTACGCTTAGAAATTCTTCGCTTAGAATAACTTCGGTAGCTGCTCCTTTCTTTTGGATGCTGTTGTTGTAATCCAATACTGACTGAGATAGAGAGTCAAGATATTAAAAGAAAGTCTATTTGGAAAAACAGAGATGACAGAATTTGTTTCAATTGAAATAAGAAATATCTCTAACGAATATTATTTCAATTAAAGAAGGGGCGTATAGACTTTATATATATTTATTGGGCATTATCAATTAGTTAAAAAAAAGAACAAAAATAAGGATAGTTTAGAGCGGTCAGATATGGTAAATGAAATTGATGAGAAAATTCTTGGGGTACATCGAGCATATTAACTAACCAAGTTCGTTACGAGTGTTATACCAGTTTCGGGGGGACTATTTCGGTTTAGTATGGTTGGTCTAACTCATCCTTCTCAAAGTGTACCACCCCTACACAGTTTATATTTAAAATCCCACTAGTTAGACAGACTACATGTCCACGCGTCCCCCATTGGCGTAACTCGTACTGAACAAACTGGATGAGAACTCCTGTCTGAATGTCTCGACTTAGTTTTAACCATTGCGTGTGCATGTGTGTATGTGTCTCTCTCTCTAAAAGTGGACGATGCTCTTGCACTGACTTATACTTCTCAACAGTGTCAAGGGCCGCTTAATATAGTCTCTCTTTCTCTCTCTCTCTCTCTCTCTGAAATTGCCAGAGTTCGACGTACCTTTCGCAGACAATTTTCGCACGGCACGATATTTACGAGCTTCGGGAGAAAACACATTGACGGAGAAATCGAGAGAAACTTCAATCAACCTGTTCGTTCGATTGAATTCGATTAATTGCTTTATTCCGATTTGCGAAATATCCCAATACGATCATTAAAATAAATATATATTTCCCCATTGAATTATAGAAAAAACATATAATTCAATTATGGGATATCGAATTCAAAGCACGTAGACGAAATTCAATTAAATTCGACTAATAGGAATAATTCTAATAATTAAAGTTGACAGATATATATATATAAAATCGATCTAGTTGGAAATACTTTTCTGCTTGTAGAGTTTACAATATTTTTCGTATATACCTAGTGCAAATATTAACAAGTTCATACCTTCGATATATGGCGATAACGACCGAGTATTATGAACAAACCTTCTAATCTTTTGAACGAACGAACGAACGATCGATAGATGCTTGTGGCTTACCGCACCTTTTCTACGAATTTCAGCGGTACTTTGATCTACCGAAAAGAATCAAACGAATTATCATCGTATTTGTCGTTTTTTCTTATCTTCCTTTCTAATCCTATCTTGTCAAATGGTATGTAATAAACAAACCGGATGCATAGATATTTGTTTTTTTTTTTATTCGTGTTATAAATTACTTAACTCTTTCGGTTACGGTGGTATTTAAAGTGTCCTATCAACTTTTTCATGCAGTTAAAAGAAAAATTATAAAGCGAATCAAATTGAGAAGAGTTGCCAAAAAAGTTACGAAGGTTGAGGTTGAAGGTTCTATATGACGTAACCGGTAACATGTCCCCCCAATGTTTCTGATGCTATCGCTATATAATTCACGAACATTCACGCTCTCTTACCAAGAGAGAAAGAGAGCCTGAATTTTCGTGCTGTTTACGATTTACGATTGCACGTGCAAGTAACTCGAGAACGTCCAACTACGGTTCGGACGATGGGCGTAAATTTATAAAGTTGAAATGTTTCGGAAGAAAAGAAAGCGAGGAAAGAAGAATAACGGATACAGGCTTGACCAAAAAAACTTCCTAGATGAAACGACAAACTTTTTTTAACAATTATCTTTTTGGTGTTTAATCAATGTGTTTTTTTTTCTTCTTTCTTTCCCTTAAGACACTCTTAAAAATATTCATTAAAGTTAGCATTCAACGAAACGTGTTACCAAAATATCATATATGAAAAAGGACGAGAAGAGAAGAAGTATCTCGAGGTGTCTCGCAAACGCGTACGTCCGTTCGAGGAAACGTGTAATTTCTGTTGAAAAGGCAAGAGGAGAGAAGAAAGGGAAGGAAAGGGAAGGGAAGGGAAAGGAAGAAAAATGTCGGAGTAGAAATTTCAAAGTTTCTACGAGTTTTACTTAGGTTGGCTAAAATAACTATTTTATATCTTACATCTAAAATACAATATACAATATTATACTTTATATATTACAAACTAAATAACGCACGCTATAAAATATTTGATGTTATCTTTTCAAAAAGACCTTTTTAATATTTCACATCCGAAAATAAACGACAGATAAATATATATATTTTTGACATGAAAAACACTCGGACATTACTTTATTGGTCAAGTCAATATAAAAGCAAGAGGAAGAAACCACCAAGACGTTGTTGTTCGAGTAAATCTCAAGAACGACAGACCAACCGAAAGGTTTCTCCTCTCCTGTTCTTTATCCAACCATCTACTTACTTACTTCGGATGTTCTCGAGAACCATCAAGAAGAGAAGACTATACTCGGCTAACTTACATTACATATATATATATATGTATATACTTACATACATACAGTGTTCTGGATCTTGTTCGTAGATCGCATGAGAAAGCAGAAAGCGCTTGATGACAATAAATAGTCTCGGCGGTCGTTAGTCATCCGTAGGGAAGGAAACTGAGACTCCTCCTCCTCCACCACCCTTTTCTCGCTCACCCACCATCTCACCCACTTCTATTGCAAATGTCTCTCTAGAGAATTCTTTGTTAGAAAATCACGTACTTACTAACTAACATTAACACTCGTTACTTCGAATCCAAATTTCTGTCAAATCGACTCACGAAATATATTCGAACACTTTTACAACACATTCCAAATATTATATTTCGATAATTTTAAAAACAAATTAAATAAAATTCTCAAATAGTTCGATATATCATTTTGAACGTAAGGAAGGATTTCATTTGAAAAGAACATTGAAAATGTTTCACATAAGTCTTGTTTGATCTCAAGATATTGACAAGAAAAAAAATATAACAAACCAAGAGTATACGTTAATCGGGTGAAAGCGATGCGACGTACGACCGGACGGTGTAATTAATTAAGCGATCAACTTAGGTAACTCGCGAGAGCGTAATACACTCGTTGAGAGGTCAACTTTCGAAATTGGGGACAAGCGTCTCGGGGTCGAAGTTCGTGACACGAAAGAGGCAAGTAACTAGATTCTATGACGCCCACGTAACCTTCTTTGTAGTAGCAAATTATAGTTGAACTGCGAATAAAATTGTTAAAAATGTCCTATATTCTACACACCAAATTTTTCATAATAAATAATTTATTTATAAAGAAAATATTGGAACGACGATCGAGAGATCGTTTTTTCGATAAGCTTAACCTCTGTTCATGGTTACTTCATAAAGAATTGAACATCCTATTAATTATTCGTAAAAATACATTCATCTATCCATAAGAGATTGAATATGTATAGATATAAAAAGTAGTAGAATTGGCGTATCGTTAAAGATAAAAATAAAAATGTAAGTTTGTAAGAAAGTTTATTACGATGCGTTGTTACACACGCGATTCTTAATTAAAGTCTCTCGTAATTAACTCATCAAGAACGTTCCCTAATAATTACTTAATTCCCCAGGCAGGCGCAATCCGTGTAATTAGAAAAGCAGGCTCTCCTTCTTTCCTTCGAGAAATTACCAATAATAGTTGGAATGCGGAAAATTAGAAATGAATCGAGATTATCTTTTCGCTTGTTTAACGTCTAACACATAAGAGGGTAAGAATGACTTATCTTCCCAAGTACTTTTAAGTATATAATAAAATAGTATCTATAAGAAAAGTCAAGTATTATTAGATGAGGAAAAAGAAATAATTCAAAAAAAGCACGTAGAATTCCTAAACGTTATTTTATCCTTTCAAGAAGAAACCTTTTTCGTTCGCGTTAAGAAGAAGAAGAAAGCACCACCATCATCGGGCATACGACGTTACCAGATATTTTCGTTTGCCTAATCTTCGACGTAGGGCTTCTTAAAAGAAAGGTACTTGCTTAAGAACCCTTTCTTGCGAAAAAGTATCCCTTACCGTAATAATCGATTTTAGAAAGGACTGATAAGCCGTTCCCATTTACAGATTTTAAAAATACATATCATTTTATAATGATAAAATATAATAGAAATATGCAAGTAGTGCAATAATACTTAAGCGTGTTATTTAAAAATGACACGACCACTATGAACACGGATTCATGAGATTAACTTTCTAACATAATTCTCCCATTAACCTTTAACAGCATTTTTCTTTTCTTTCTATTTTTTTTTTTTTTTTCTAAATTCCATAGAGAAAAAAAGATGCAATAAAATTTCTATCTATCGATATTTTCCATTATGCGAAAAAACACATAAACGTCGTTCCTGTATAACACGTAGGCGTTCTATGTACTCGGGAGAGATTTCGCCTACACCCCCGCACAAACAAAACCGAAAAAGCAAATTGTTAATGGCGACACGACACTTACTTCCGGCAGCTCTCTATCAGAACGTATTAAACTTTTTTTCCCCTTGTTTTTTTTCCTTTTTTATTTCATTTCAAACGAGTTTTCCATTCGAATTGACCGGAAGCACCGCATGGAACGACTTCCTTCCGTGGACCATTCCGTTTCTTTCTCTTTCTCTTTCTCTTGATATCTAATTTTGTTTTTTTTATTTTCTTTCTTTCTTTTTTTTACCTAAAAAAAAAAATCAAAGTATTATGTTCGATGCCTAGGAAAAAGTGGAAGAATTTTTCAATTTCCGACTTCGTCTGAAGGCTCTCTGCATTCATAGCAATGACTGATTTCCGGCTTAGACGGTAACATATACATTATATATATATATATTTATTTAGGAAGAGATTGAAATATACGTATAATACGTAGATGAGGTATCAAATAAATTTCGGAATGGCATTAATTGGTGAAAATCGAGCAATCGATTGGTAGCCAAGAGTTCGCCTTTCACCTTACGACCGAAGAGAGTTTAGCGACGTGTAACCAGCGAAGATATTGCTGTGCAAGAATTACAGCGTGTGGGCAAACAGGCCGGAGGCTTCATCCGCCCACGCCTCTTTCACGTATGCCATGCAACTTGCACACACACACAACACGTGGCTAATACACAATGAAAAAGATACTGAAAGAATGAGAGAGAGAAAGAGAGAGAGGGAAGCATCCAGAGACACTGTTAAACGTGCTTCTCAGATTTATACGTGGACCACGGAACAACCTATGAATGATATTACAGTTTGCGGTTGCTTCACACCCGGAGAGACTAGATCTCATCGCATTATCGTCACCTCTCGTGAAAACCGAACTGAAACTATGTGTATCTATGTGGTGTATACGCAAAATACATAATCCGCGAGGTTAGATTTTTATTTAATTATCCAGGAAGAATCGAATATACTCCAAAAGTCATTCTCAGTTAACTTGACATAGAGTTGTAATCGAATATCTTGTCATCGGTGTCTAACTAAATGATCCAATTGAAAATATTTGTGGTCGTTCGTTCGAATTTCTAATTCCTGTTATTAAATAATATCATATCTCGAAGAAAGAAATAGGGGTAAGTTAAAAAAACAAAATCTCGGCAAAAGGTATCGATCGTACGAAATTTTCACAACTTTCTTACGTCGAAAGGGGATGTAAAATGTAAGTAGAAAAATAATGTGGACAATGATGACGTGCCGTTAAATTTGTTCGCGATGACAGTTAGTATCATTTCACGGTACACGTGCCAACAGGATTCTTCAATAGATCGTCTCGCATCGTTTCCGTTCTAAATATACATACGTACCCTTCTCAATCCTTCTTACACCCCTTTTCTACTTCTTCTTCCGTATACCTATGAATAAGTCTGTCAAAGTTATGCGAAAGAAGTTTGGGATGAATGAAAACCGAAAATCTTTATCGTCTGAAGAACTTTTCTATCTCTATCTTATTTCTTTATTTTTTTATTTCTTTCTTTTTCCACTTGAAATAAACTCGAATACTTCAACGTTGAAGAAGGTGGGTCTTATCGCGGTGTCAAGAAAAGAACCGATAGCTTATCTCGAACGATTATATCGATTGATAGTGAAACGTTATTGAAAACTGATCCCTACCGTTTCACCTCTTTTCTTTTTATTTTTTTTTAATTCAAAATATATCGTTGAAGGAATATTCTTCGACAGCACACAAGAGCACAACGCGCGACGATTATTTAAATTATTTATAACAGATAATCAAGATAGTTTATGTCATATTAATTAAGTCCTGTTAATAAAGACAATGATAGATCAAATTTGGACGTGTGACTTACTTAAAAACAATAATTTATATTGTAAAATAAAATAGACACAAAAAAAATGTAAAAAGAATAAAAGAGAGAAAGTCATGTTTTTGTTCTACCTTCGTTCATTGTCATCCACCATGGGGCGCGTTTGCGTGACATGACTCGTTTATGCAAATAAGTACAGTAACCACGAGTTTACTCGACGCCACGAGACCAACCTTGCGCGCTATAGACTATCATTTATGCACGAGCTATGACGTAGGGTTGTATGCGTGTATGATTTACAAGAGAGATAGAACTCGCGGAAACTAGCGCCGAGAGAATAGAAGAAATACAGCTAAAGACGAAAGAGAAACTTAGGGAAGACGTATGTATTAAATCGTACTAATATACAGGCTGAACTTTTACTTCTCTTACGTGGATTCAAACTTCTTACATTTATATTACAACAATGTGTAAATAAAATTCATTTATTTCTTAAATAATCTTTAGTAATCTTTAGATATGGTCCACCCTATGGGAAAAGAAATTTTCTATTAACCCTTTTACTGCTATAAACACATGAATGTAATATAATGTAATGTTGGTTTGCCTAGTGATTCTTGTCACATGATTATTATATAAGAAACAACAATTTTAATTATTAAATATAATTTATTATTAAATATCTGAATATAAAAATAATATCAATCAACGAAAAAAACAGTGTCGCATTAATAATAAATTATTACGTCCCTACGAAAGATTTCAGTTAAGAATATTATTCAGCATTCAAATATTGATCTAACTCGGATTTGAAAACCACTGGGTCCCATAGTCGTGAATAAATACTAAGAAAGCATATTTCATTTTTCTTCCAAGAGCGGAACAACTTGTCTAACATTACCTACCTACGTTTTCTGCGTTCGTTTGATAACTCATGTGTGTCGCGCATAACCGATGAGGTTTCTTCTTTTACAAGGAGTAAAATGAGAAAAAAAAAAGCTTGCCGATATGATCCTACTCGATGACGTTCTTACGGATAAAAACTACTAACGCATTTCTTCTCGCTAATAAGGTATTTGACTTTTTTGCTCCCTACAAATGGACGGATCTTTATGTTGCTCGGAACGCGCTGACGCATCCAACAAACAAAAGTAATTGCCTTCGTTATTATTCAGCGAGTATTTAAATATAAGCAAAACAAGCCAGGAAGCAAAAAAAGATAATTGATTCGTGGAATCCCCCTATTGGATCGCGATCGATCGATCGATCGATTGATCCAAGTAGAAGAAGGGGATTCAAATCAATGCCATTTGATTTTTATTTTTCTGTAGTCAATGTGCATCGTAATTATATTTTTTTCTCGCGTTAATTGTACACTCTTACATTATTATTATTATTATTTGTGATTTTCTTTCTATCACGGCTAAGAATGTTTGTAACATTATTCTGCATTATTATTTTGGCGTAGAATTAGGACGGTAAAAAATAAATGTTCGATGAATTTTGTACTCTGATAAAATAATAGATAACTGTTCTAGACTACTTTTGAGTGTAAAAAACAATATTATTATTATTATTATCGATCAAACACCGTTCAAATTTCTACAATTTCGATAAGAATGAACTAATCGATATAACATTAGTGGAAATTCGAACACATTATACGTAATTACGTATCATTTTTATACTCAATCTGTTATTATAGAATTTTCGTGTATGACACGTTAAAAACGTGACAGTTAAGGTTATCTTTCGCGAGGATCATACTGGGTCAATCGATTCGTATATGGGGATTCGTCAGTCGATAGAAATCGTGTTTAAGCATCAGTATTTACGAACACGCTATGATAAAATAGAAACCGACATTATTCTTGCGACCTCTACTACTACTACAACGCGACTCTGCATTAATATTTGATATAATCGAGTAGTCGTCCCCCTCCCAGTATCGTACATTATCTTTCCATTTTCTTTTTCCTCTTCTTTTCTTGTCTACTTGTATTTTTTTTTTGTTCGTATAGTGAATCGCATTGTCTTTCTCCATGGATACGCATGCATGCACGCACGTATGCATGCAAGTATGGATCGATAGATAGTACTTTAGTTAGATAACATCGTATACCTGTACGCTATGTATAATTTACACGCAACATTATTATACTCTTTACTATAATACGTATTGGACTTAGGAATACCGATTGTTTTTTCGATTCAACACGAATTTTGTTAAAAAGATCTGTGTCGTCCTCTTTTCCCTTGATTTTATTGTACACTTTCGTGCGGTATACGTCCTCCAGAACTTAGACCCGCAAAGAGGATACACTTATTGTAAAAAATCTCAAGGGAAAACAAGAAAAAATGAATTAGAAACCAGATTATTTCCGACTAGGATTAGAAATGTCAGATGAAATTATACGCCGAGGTTTAGACTCGTCTAATTCTGTCAATCAAGCGAAAATTTTTTCTCCCCACATCTGCCGGGATGCGGTATCTTTTGCGGTAAGATGTTATACCACCACCGCAACAGCACAGGCTAGCAAGCAGCACATAATGATGAAGCTTCTTCCTTTAATTAATTTCTTTTTCGTTGGTGTCGCCTTTCAAAGAGGCTAAAGAAAAATCTCATTCTCGCCTACTCTCTCTCTCTCTCTTTCTATTTTCGTTCCACTATCAATCTTCTTCTTTATTCGGATTGCAAGCTATCGAGGCATAATCACGTACTTGTACCACACACAATGTATGACCCAAATTTTGTTGGTCAACCAAATATATACATATAAAACAATCGATTGTGTTTACTTTAATAAAATGAAGGGAAATGAAGATAAACTTTGAAACTTTGATTAGACGTAGCCTAAGTAGATGTAATGACAGAATGCATTTCCTGCCCAGACCACCCCGCTCTATTCTCATTGCATCCAAGTACTCGTTGCAATGACGTCGATTTCAAAGAAAGAAAGAGAGAGACCTTCTTTTCTATCTCTTTCTCTCTTACTGGTTCTTGACCCCGCTTTCTGTTACGAACTTATCGTTTCATCTTAGTTTTCCAGTCATGTCAGCTCAGCTCGGCAGACGATCCGATAGGATCTTATTGTCTCTGGCGTCATCGTTCTTTCTATAGTTCATACGTTTCTCCCTCTCTTCTTTTTCGAGAAAATAAAAATAAAACAAAGTTATTTATATACACGCGTGCGTATAGATTTGCCAATATGATTATAATTTTTTCAAAGGAAACCAAAAACTTTCGAATCGTCACTTTTTCAGCACAGATGCAGCAGCAACTTGTAACTTCAAAAATGACATACCGCGTTTAGTAAGTATATTGAAAAGTATATGATTAATATGATTAATAATGGGTAATGGGAACACCGGTTCAAGGACGAATAAAATAAAGATTTCGTTCCAAGGCCACATTTCGACTCACTTCATTTAATGAAGTTATTTCGTCATTTACTTCTTTGATCTTCGCCACACTCGGGCCAAGTATATTTATTATACTGGCAAGTCATAAACACTCGCTTTGGTGTGGCCACTAACGAGATACTTGCTTCTCTTGCTCCTCTCATAATGCCCGCATTCAGTGCGGCCTGCATTCGTCGGATGTTCATTGCCACCTTGCGTCATTCTACAAATTATTATACTCATCGGGTAAAAAAATATTAGCCTCCTTTCTCTCTGAAACGTAGTTATAAAATACAAATGCACATATGTAGTAGAAACATTCTAACACACACTTTAAATGATACCCAATAAGATTCACTAGAATCTATTATTTATATTTTCTACGTTAAATCTCGAATAAGAATCTGAGGAAGATACTACCTATGTATTATAAGTAGGTATCTATGTAACCGCAAACACGATTTTCCTTCCGTTAAACTTTCAAGAGAATCAGGTGTATAGTAACCGTAGAGAATCCACATGGGATCGTAGAAAATATGTCGGTTGTGTTGCATCGTGCATAACAAATACATCTATTTATTTGCATCAATATTTTCAAATATATATTCGAAATAGGATGAATAATATTTAAAATGTTATGTAAAAATATCCGATCAAATGAAAAAAAGGGAACAAACAAATAGAAAGGAAAAGATAGGTTGTTTGACCAGTTGGAAATATATTTTATTTCTCTCTACCCTCTCCTCCTCCTTCCCGAATGTCTTCTTATATAATATAATACTTTTTTTCGAGAACAATTAAACTTCAAAGACACGAACCGAAGAGAGTAGTCAGGTGTAACGCGTTTCTAACGATCGACTTAATTCCTTTCTCTCGAATTTACCTTATATATTCTAAAACGAATAGAAATTTATAGGAATGAGCGAATGCCATGAAAATAGATCCCCCATCCCTTTCCATTCCTCGGACAAATTAGAAGAGAGAGAGAGGGATAAGAGGGAGAGAGGAAAGGGCCACCTGAGAGATGGATCCAGGGATTTTTCGTGACGTTCGTTTTTCGTTGGTGCCCGTCGTCCTGTGGGCCTTGCAGGACCTGTACGAGGACTGGTCCGCGATCTACCGTAACCGCATTCCTCCGTTGCCTCACCTTGCCCCTCTCTACCACCCCTCGCGAAGCTGCCCTCCTTACCCCTACTTACTCGGAGCTCCCATGCGAGGAGCCCTTCTCTCTCTTCACGGTCGTTCCGCATTTTTTCATCTCTTCTCCCTCTACATCCCCTCCTACCCCGCCACTCTTATTCTATCTTCTCTCTATCTTTTTTCTTTTTTTTTTTTTTCGAATTTCGTTCCTCGCTTTTATTCAACTCTTATATCGTAGTTTTATCTCCTTCCTTCTCTTCATCAAGAGATTCCCTTCCTTTCTTTCACCTATTCCTTCTTATTTTTTGTTTTTTTTTTTTGGTAACGAACGCCTCGAACAAAAGAATCCTTTACGTAGTCCCAAAACGTACCCACCGAAAGAGTGAGAGAAACTTCTCCTCTTCTATAATACTTCTTTCAAATGGGCCCACGCAGATGCAGCAGCATTTTATTCGCAATTACACAGAGTCGTGTCCCTTCGAGCAATTTTAGCCTTTTTTTATTTTATTTTATTTTATTTTATTTTCACGCGATACCGTCATTCCAAACTGTCAAACGCGTCTCTATCTTACTTTTATGCACGTTAATTTTATTTTTTCTTCTTTTGTTGTTGTTGTTGTTATTTGTAAGAAGAAGGATGATTCCTAAGAGTGCACGACGTTACCCTCCCGCTTACTTCGGGCATAGTAAATGCAGGATAATCATTCAACGATTACCTGTCTCGCATTTTAACGTCCAAACAACGTCCCAGAGTCGGTCGACCAGTCACGGAAAGGTTCATCGATCTTTTCTCGTCAAAATAATTCCGAGAAAGTTTTTTCTTTCTCGCAATTACTGCTAACAGCTTGCTTTCTTTCTTTCTTTTTCGTTCGCACGTTGTTTGACTAACAATATATAGAAAATTTGCAAATAACGAAAAGAAAGCGACGAGTTAACGACGAGAGTTTTGTTTATTCCGATCAAGGCTATGCAGGTTTGCACGATAAAACGCATTTAACACGAGAGCATGTGTGATTTTATGTAATACACGACAGGATTCGATCAGATCTATGTAAACCTTAACAACGTTTCAAGGCGATTCGAGTTCTCTCGGTTAAACGAGTAGGTAGGTTGTTTCATGTAAGGTGCAACACATAATTACGAGTATACTTTTGATTCTTTACCGATATTGAGAAAATTAACATATCGCGTAGGTTAAACGCATGGCTTTGGCTAATTGCTCTTTGACTAATAGCTATCCTATCTTTTTATCTTTGTATCTCAATCAATTGATATTCATTTCTTCAATATGAAAGAGACTACTTTACTATGTTATCAAAATAATTATACGAAATACTTCGTTAACAATTTTTCACCGAAAAGAAAAGATAAATAAATTATGTTGCACTCATACAAATTATGTTATACTCGCCATTTGATGAAACGCGCGAACTTCTGGTTCATCCTAATATTTTGCTATGTGTATCCATAAGAAAAAGGATCGATAATATAATATCGAAACTTTGATAAAATCCTATACTCTCTCGTGACCAATTCGTAGTAGACGGTGGCTGAGAGTTAAGCGAGAAGGATAATTCAAGCGTGAACTACGCGGCAGCCATGAATTACTCGCTTTCTTGATATCTTGGTTTGAACGGTTCGAACAGAATGAAAAAGAGAGAGAAAAAGAGAGAAAAAGAGAGAAAGAGAGTCCAGGGAAACCGGTGGGGAGCCGGCTGTTGGACAGCTTCGTCGAGCAGGAGCAGCAGCATCGTCGGCCTCTCTGAAGAAGGGCCCCGGTGCGAGAGGCCCTTCGGGCCACTTTGCATAGCCGAGGCTCATCGGCTATGGTGGACCTCCCACGGGTTGACCGGCTCCGAGCCATCCAAGATACCTTCTCTTCTTCTTCATTTCTTTTTTTTTTCTTCATTTTACGTCCTATGTGTCCTTCTCTACCTTGTCTTTACCTCCTCCTCCTCCTCCTCCTCCTCCACCCCAGCTCCTTCCTTTATCTTTATCTCTTTTTCTCTCCCTTCGCGATTCGTCGAACACCGCCGCCATCAAGCCCCTTCACAACCCCTCCCAACCCCGCTTCCACCCCGTTCGTTCGTTCAATCGACGTGGATACTACAGTTTTATTACCTACCAACCTACGACCAAGGACGAAAGTGTGAATTATGAAATTGGAACCTTTTACCAAGGATCTTTTTGCCTTTTTTTTTTTTCCTTATCTCGACAAAAACTTACGTCGTTGTTATATTTTTTAGAATATTTTCTTCTATATCTAACTAATAGCTTATATATATATGTTACCATCAAAACAGGAAATCCGTCATTGCTAGTAATTCCTATACATTGTCAACAATGCAAAGCGCCTTTAACATATATATAGTATTACATATAATAAATCATATAAATTACATTTTTGTTTAGTTTAATTTAGTTTTTTAGTCGAATATCGTAATTACCGAGATGTATTATGCACATCCAAGAAATATGGCTTATGTAGGAATAAATGTATTGGCCATTATGGTTGGTACGTGCGTACTCTGCGTACTTGGAATCGGGCATTCGCATGTTTCTATTCTCATGACCGAGCAACCTGTATAGCCGGCCTTGACTCGTAACTCGCTCTCTTCTCTCGCGTCTGTAAAAAATGGCAGCGCGTCCGGTGTTCTTTTATCGAAAGGAGAGAGAGAGAGAGAAAGAGAAAAAGAGCAAACCATGACGCGCTTTAATGCCCGTTCAATGCGCACTTATCGCAAAGGAGAACCTCCACAATGCCCTTCAAACCTATCAAAGCGAACTTACTCGCTTGAAAATTCGCCTTGCCGACGAGAGGATGATCTCAGAAATTCTAGATCAAAATATATATATATATATATACTAGCAGACCAGGCCAGTTATATCAAACTGCACACAGTGTGCAAAATTTGATTAAAATCAGTTCGGTAGTTTAGGAGTTCATCGTGGACACACAACGTGACATGAGATTTATATTTGCGTGTGACACGTGTTAATTAAGGAAGAAATGAATGATAAGGTGTATTACATGTCTGGATAATACTCGGAAGGATGAGATGAAAAGATTTATTATTGGGTTGTTATATTAGTAAAATAACAATATTCATTATATTTTTAACTGTAGCTATTCGCAACCCTGACGCAACGAAGATATAGGACACATTATATACGTCCCTTTTTTATTCCGAGACGAGAGAATTTTATTTTCATTCTTTTATGGGACTGCACCCACCTCGGTGATCTTGCAGAATATCTTGCGTGGTGGAAGGTCAATCTCGTTCAGTCCGAAGCCAAGAAGAAGAGAAAAGGCCGAGACTCTATATATGTATGCTCTTTCTCTTTCTTTCTCTCTCGATTATAGTTATGTACACCAGCTTCCGAGGTTACAGACGGTTAGTAAGAAATATTCCACGGGCCGGCGATTGTATCGAATCAGACTGGTTCGGAGTCCGGTCTCTGGTTGCTTCGGGCCCCGTTCAACGTTCAACGTGCACGCATCTCACACTCCGTGTTTATATACCGTGGCATATAAATGCCCCGAAGCATTTCGTCCTCGAATATTACTACCTTTGTCGTAACGAACCGTTAGTAGGTAGTAGGTATGACTCTTTGTGTAATGAAACCCCGTTCGGAAGTCGTTTATAGTTCGATCGCTTGCTCGGTTAGTTCCAACCCACCAATCCAATTCCACCCTCTTTCTTTTCCGTCTTTCCTCGGATCGAATCGAACAGAATTCAAACAAACAACAAAACAAATCAAGTTTGTGATCGGTGGGTTAAACGATCAGCTCTTGTCGAATCGGCAACTCTCAATTATTATTCGATTGGTTATTTAACTATTTGATAATAGGTTGTAGTAAATGTTCTCTAGATAATCTGAATATATTATATAGCTGTACTTATTTATACAATGTACACTTTCGCAAGAAGTATATAAAATCTAAGAAAAAAATAAATCCATCCAGAGAGAAGAAGGCGGAGCAGAAATGATATATGACTCCCAGACGTGTACAACCTTTTTCTCTTTTATCCTACTACACACGTCGAGCACCGAACGTTAAACGCGCGTGTAACTGTAGCTTTTAATCCACTAATAGAGATCAGTTTCTAACGAAAACAGAAGTGTATGTTGGCTAGTACAACCACCCACCCGCATATCAGGTTCGCTGAATCAGCCTGCGAGTTAACTTCGTGATTCGAATCCATAATCTCCCGAGACCGTGTCGATGTTGTTAGAGACCACTTGGACTCTGAGAATGAGAGAGAAAGAGAGAGAGATCTATGGAAAATTCTTCGTCAAAAGCGTCTACGACCCTATCGCATGTTAGGAACAATGCAGATTAACCCTCAGTTCTATTGTATAGGACAAAACACGAAATGTGAAGAAAACAACAACAACGTACACGTGATAATGGATGGGAACTTTGCTATTGATGATAGAGAAAGAGCATTGTCGTGAAATGAATTAACGTTAACCATGCAACGTGGAGGAGCGACAGCAATTAAAGAATACAAGAAAAAGTTAACGGGAAGAATGAGGGGGGAGGGATAGAAGAAAATTTATATGACACCTTTTGAAAGTCAATTTCGTAATAGGTTATTCCGACTAGGAACGAGTTTGAAGATTAGTTAGATAATTTGCATATTTATTAAAAGGAATTTCTAACGATTACTTAGATTGTAGATTTTGTTAGATTTGCATTTTTATTGGATCTACGAATTAAAATGAAATGTTGAATCGAATAATTGATTTGAATAAAGCAATTGGTTATCGGAGAAACTATTGAACACAATATTCTGTCTCCTACAAACCCGTGTTGGAAATTAAAGCTACGGTATCCGTCACGGAAGCAACGTTCCCGAAAACAACCGGAAATGTTGAATAAAGCGGGTACCCTACGTACGGACACGGGTGGCGTGAATTATACACGCTTGACGTATGCGCTCCACGTGGTGTCGAATTCTTCAAACGAGTATTATATGTACTACTATACGCGCGTATGCTTAAGCTTTCAGATATGGACCGTTTATTCAAAAAAAAAAATAATTCCAAATATATATTATTATTATTATTATTATTATTATTTGACACTTTGAATAAAAGAAAATGAATATTTTCCAAAGTACTGACCAAACAATTGGAATAATAAAAATCTAATTTTAGATTGTTTCTGATCTTGATTACAGCGGAGTCGGATATTTGCACGTTCGCGGCACGAACGGAACACTTTCACGTAACGAACAAACCATCGACAGCGTTGTTCACGTCCAACACGAGACCTAAGGCACTCAAGGAATTGTACGAAGCCGCTGGCGTGGTAGCTGTCAGAAGTTTGGATTCGTTGAGAAGGGATGGCAGCTCTATGGATATGTTCCTCTGCACTCCAGTTCTTGGAAAAAGAAGGCGGGACCAAAGTCTCGACATCGAGTCTAGAGTCGTAAGCAATATTGCAGTTCTTGTTTTATCATTAAACGACAACAACAACAACAAAATTAGCAAAAATCCTTAAGACGAGTTCGTTTCTCTTTCATTCTATTTTTATGCATATCGTCGAGTCGAACGCAAGCAACACTTTGCAATTATTTCATTTGTCCCAGTCGTACAAATCTATCCCTACGTCCCTCTGTGCATTGCCCAAAAGTTCTTCTTTATATTGTTATTTTTTTGTTTGTTTTTTTTTTTAATTGGGGAGTAAACACTCTTCTCAAGTCGAGCCACGAAAAAAAGGAACACAATCAAAAATGACGTTTGCTTTTACTTTCGGCTCGAACGAACGCTCTCGAATTGTTTTAGCTTTGAACTCGGAACACTGAACAACCATATGGTATCTTAAAAGGGACGTGATATATATATATAGTACATAGAAATATTATAAGACCTCTCATGCCATCTAGTTTTCGATTGAAACGAGATAAAAAGCATTTTGTTGAAATCGATTTAACCTAGTCTCCTCGATGATGGATTAGATATTATTTTTTGACGGAATCGTAATTCCCATAGCAACATAGTACAGATCCTTTCTCCATATAAACTGGTAAGATACCCTCGGGGCTAGTCATCTTCGAACTATTCGAACCTTCTCTTTCTCTCTCTCTTTCTTCCTACCTTGCTTACATAATATCCGTCGATCCAACACGATTAGAGATCTCTTCCTTGGTGCATGTTCTATACCTTTTACGTATATATCGGAATGAAGAAGGCTACGTGATGTGCATTTAAAATCTACCTAACGTACATATATATCTTCTTATCGTTTTGAAAATTTCATAGAAATCGACAAAATAACTCGGAGAGATTCGATAGATAAAAAAAAGGAAAATAAAAAGAAGAAAGAATCAGAGAAGATTTATATTATCTCTAAGGATTTTCTCAAGTTGGCAAGACGACTCTCTCTCTCTCTCTCTCTCTTTTTCTGTCTTTTTGTATTTCGCGATAAAAAGAAAAAGTACACTGACGGGATGTCAGCAAGCGGTAAGATCCTTCTCATCTTCACTTCGATAAAGGACTCCCGCAGTGACGATAGGTAGCATCCTCTTCTTACCATAATCTTCTTCCAAGTATACTGCCGCAGTCAACAAAGTGTTAGGAAACACCGACTATTGTGAGATTAAAAAGAGAGAGAGAGAGAGAAGTCAGTCTTCCCTGAGTGCAATTTGATTTCATCCCAAACGTAATTTCTCTTCCTCCGTTTCTCTTTTAGCCGGCTGCTATCGAAGATCTACGAAGATGGACATCAGCAGAAGCACTCGGAGACGTCACCGTGCCACCGGACTGCATGTCCAGAATCCTCGGAGACACGGCCGACGACGAAGCCGTGGATCACAAGTTGCCCAGTCCGGAGGAACAGGTTCAGGCTGTTGCACTCAAGTAAGTACAGGATTTATGTCCTCGTAAAGATACTCGATACTCGACCCTACTAAAATTAACTATCTCTCGAGACGTGTTCTCCTACTTTTATACCCCCTCACTAACTAATCCTCTTCTTTCTCTCCTTCTTCTTCAATTATTCCTAAGATTTTCAAGAAAATTCTTAACTCGTTCGACGAATAATTATTTCATTAATTAGCAAACGCACGCAAACCAAAATTTCGAATTATTTCTAACGTTGACTGATAAATTGATCTATTTCTCTTTCTCTCTCTCTCTCTGAAATTTTTTCTTTCCAAAGTAAATTATCCGAGTAGTATCGATGACGATAAGATCGTATAATTTACGTGGTAAAGTTAGAGAAAACATAGATGGAAAGAGAGAAAGATAGATACATTATCAAAGTGCGTTCTTGAATCCACGCTTTCTCTTTTAAATGTCGTTCTATACCAAGTCGTAACGTAAATCACATCGGTGTGATAAATATATTCAAATAAATGATTAGAACATAAAATTGTGATGACTCACGAAAATTCAGGTTCCCGGCGGAAATCGTAGCGGTGGATGTGAGCGGAAGAGGGTTCGAAAGGATGTCAATGAGAAGAAGGTCCTTGCTATCGGGTCCTGAAATTCAACAAGAGACAAACGTGAAGAGACGGTCGAGACCACGAAGGCCAAGAGGGAAGAGACGAAATACGATAGCTGGCACTGATCAAAAGGAGATTCGTCAAGCTATCGGAGGGTAAGTGGTTATTATTCGTTAAAAGCAAAGTTCCTTCTCGAATCGATATCGATATTTCGATAAGGTAAAAGTAGTCGAGTAAATGGATACTGACGCTAAGAATCGCTTTATTCAGACGCTACTGGTCGGTTCGCATGTCTCATTGTCAGCGTAACGCGGTAAGAACAAGGTGAAATATCATTCATGCTTTTTTCTTTCTTCAAAACAATTCAAACGGAGTGTGCCTTTTATATTCATTCATTCCTGCTTCTGATAGTATCTAATCAATTTTGATTTGTCTATAATTCATTACTATTATAATAATACTGAGAAGAATTTTTGATTTAAGCATTTCATTGATAACATTTGTTACGAGTGATACGCATGTCCCCCTTCCTTGCACTGTTATATAAAAACGATGCAAGCACATTTGAGACTAATCATACGTTAAAATGATAGCGCGATAACGATCTTATTACACCATGCTACTCGAGTGTGAGGTTAATTTTGCTAGAGAGAAAGAGAGAGAGAGAGGCTTAATAAATGTTTCCAAGAGGATCAGCTTTCCTAACGTTGCATCTACGTGTTCAGAGAAACGACGGGAGACGAGCCGGAAGAAGCAATGCCTAGCACAACACCGAGGGCTCATCGTTCGGCTAGCACGGACATACTTGGTTCTTCGTCGAAGAAGGATACATCGACGGAAAAGAAATCCCACTTCAATACCTTAAAGGCTTGGGGAATGTCCAGGTTGAAGTCGATCGGTGGCGGTCAGACTAAATCAGGTGCGCAACAACAGCAGCAGCAGCAACAACAATCGCAACTGCAAGATACGAGGAACGAATCGAGCGCAAACAGATCCGAACAGGGTCAAAGCCAATCAAAATCGTCAACGGACGAAACGAATATTTACGAGACGGTTAATAGCAGACGTAAAAAAGACAAATCTCACCAAAGGAAGCCGAGCTCGTCGAGTTCCAGTGGTAAGAGTACCTCGTCGATTCCGGTGTCGATTCCTGTTACGTCGATGCCCGTATCGAGGCCGTCGAGTGCAGATAGGGCACAGGGTAACGTTAAACTGCGCGAAAGCGCAGTGCAACGAAGAGAACGACGGAAAGGTAGCAGCAGGGACGATGCACCTCATTCCAGTTCCGGAAATTGGAGCGCATCCTCGGAAAGTGGTAGAGCTAGCATCGGAAGCGAGACCACAACGACGACTCATCAACCAAGGTGATCAATCAATCTTACGATATATTACCCCTTGGGGAAAAAACAAATCCCATTATTTTTACGTTTTTTTTTTTGCACGTTATTATCTGTTTCGAGACCATTCACAATTTCAGCCGCCTGGCTTGCATTTTCGCCTTTATCAAAGAAAAACTAAAATCTACCGAATTTTCTATACTTTAAAAGATATCGATCACTAAAGCCATCCATTAAAAAAATACGTGATTTGTGTGTGCGTGTGTCTACCTTATAACATGCAGGCTGATTATAATTTTTTGACAGGTCTACAACCACTGCATCGATCGGCACATCCTCGACCTCGTTAAGTCACGCCAGACGTCTCAAAGGAAGGGACACTTCGGCGTCTTCCTCGGTTACCTCGGAAGGAACTTTAACACCCGACATCATACAAGACATTTCTGTCGTACCATTTTCCGATGACGGCGAGACATCGTCAGTTTATTCGTGCGATACCGAAGGCTATTACACTTCTTTTCACGTAGATTCCGGATTAAAAACTTTGAGGGAAGAGGAACCATTGCCGCAAAGTCCGCTAACTAAAACTAACGGCATTGGTTCCGATCCTACCTCGCCGATAATCGAGAACGAGTACGAATTGTTTGGTCGAGGATCTACTTCGACGACCACCAGTTCAGCCGGAACTGTTTGTACAGCCCTTTTGGCACCTCCACCGCCGGAAAGAAAATCGAGTTTAACCGTAGTCGCTATGGTAATGAAATCCTTTTTTTTCAAATCGATCAAACTTATTTCCTCTATTATCTTGATAATAATAATAATTATATCTTCTCGTGTTAAAATTGTCTTTTAGGTTCACGGAGAAAATCAGAACGGTGGAGAATCCCCCGACAGTGGGCACAACACTTCGTCCTCGCCGGTCGAGTCAGCTTCGAGTCCAGCCTGCACCGGAAGATCTTGTTCCGAATTCGAATATTCCGAGTCGAGCGATTTGGAAGGCTGCGAGAGGATCGAAAGAATTCGTTCAAAGACTGCGATCAATTCCAGTCGGATACCATCTATGTGCGTGATAACCCCACCTTGTTCCGACGACGAACACGCCAAAGATGTCGAATTATCGGATAAACAGCATCAAATTCGAAATAAGAACGATGTACAAGCAACGGGATCGGTCTTGATGTCTGCCACCGTTGGTACCTCCAAAATGGAAGTGATCAATGGACAAGATAAGAACCTTTATGCTACCGTCCAACACGTAATACCGTCTTCCACTGGCAACGATAGCAACGGCAACAATGACAGACCACCGATAACGAACAATCATCAATCATCGCAAATGAAAATCAGTCCATTGAGTGGAGTATTGGGTAAACTTCGCGGCGTACTTCCAGGTAGGAAGCACGTCTCGAAGAACGCGGTTCATGGTCTAACCAATGCGGACTCCGGCGACTATGTTACAATAGCCGACGTGAGGAACAACAACGACAAGCGACCGGAATCAGGCTCATCCTCTAGCACAAACTCCTTAGCTCGTTCCCCTGTCACTTATGCGAATTCCGATTTATTCAAAAGAGACGCGGAATATGTCTGTCTAAGCGAATTACCCAAAAAACCGGATTCCTCGTTGGAAAGGAAAAGACAGGGCGCGAGAGTTACTCTCGATTCCGAAGGCAAGGTTGTTTACTCTTCGGATAGTTTGAAGAGAAGAAAAGGAGCACACACAACCTTCAATCCAGGTAAAATTTCACACGATATGTTAACGTACGTGTTAACATTAGGGTGATCGTTATTTCCCTTTTCTCTCATTTTCTTTGGTCAGCGCAAACTTTTCAAACTCAAATTTGAGAAGATGAATTTACAAATATTTACTTTACCTTGATCCCAGAGTAAAGAGGGATACTTAAACTCATAAAAAACTCTTTAAAAAGTCAAATAACGAACACCCTAATATATATATATAGATAGAGAATAAATATTAATGAAAATAAAAATGGAACCGTTAGGTCCATTCGTAAGAGAAGGAACATCACCTAGCCCATCGCCTTTATTGCGTCGAGCAATGCCAAATGTCCGAGCAGTAATCAAAAGTCAGGACACCGTAGACAGCAGCCAGAAAAGGACACCATCTCCCACACCCCCATCACCTTCGCCATTAACTGCGTCAGCTACGTCACCGCCTACATCACCGCAATTGGGTAAACTCATAATTCGGGCGGCGAAGAGCCCGGACAGAGCCCCGAGTCCGGATTACGTGAGGACACCCGCTACCGTGGTGGGTCCAAAGAGTCCCACCAGTCCTCACAAACAAGTACGGGGAGCGTACGTCAACGTGCAAGCTGGTGAAGAAGGTAAGACTATCGCGAACGCCGATAACGTTGCTAGATCTTTGAAAAAATCACGAAATCGATCATCCGACGACGATGACGACGATGACGACGACATTGACGATGACGACGATGACGACGACGATGACGACGACGACGCGAAACCATTTACAATGAAAAATTCTTTACCTTTTCGAAAGAGTAATGTTGGCAGTGTCGTGTTAGCACCTAATTTTAATCCCACCAGAACGAATTACTTTGATGACAATCATCCTGTCGAATTGAACAACGTCGAAACGATAAATCAACGAATACGATCAAACTTACATAGTAACTCGGGTAATCTCGAATTAATCAATACCAGGAATTTAGAAAGACCTTCTTCTTTCTGTCCAAAAATCTTAAAACCTAGCGGTAACACGCCCAAATTAAGCAGGAAATTATTGATTTCTGACTTTGATACTCCTAACTTTTGTAGAAAAATAGTTGCTCAAAAGGAAATAGAACATACGATAGAATCCGAACGAATCGTCAATGGCGAGCAACAAACATTTTCTACGTTTTTCCATACGACAAACGATAACGATTCGATAAATAAAGATTTTCTCGTTGAATATACAGATAATTCCAAATCGAATTCTAATAATTCAGCTAAGAGAATCACGCGAGACGATAGAGTAGATCGTAAAGTAAAACGCAGCGAAAGTTATCGCATGGCTAACAGCCCAATAATGTTTATCAAAAAATTTTCCAGCGGTAACGAAAAATCGTGTAAAATATTTCGCACACCTTCCGAGGAATTGCGCGAGGAATTGTTGAAAGAAAGGATAAATTATCCTGAAACGGTATCTAGTCCGGAACCACCAATGGAATCTAACGTTAATTACGAAGCAAACGTGAAGATTTCTATGCCTATCGGTGTAACAATACCGAGTAGTCCAAGACCCAGAGCTTTGGATCTACAGCCTGTCAAAGTTCTCGAATATTCTGGCAATGACACTGAAATCTGGTAAAAGATAATTCAAATATCATTTTTAATTGATTTCCTCTATACGTTTGTTTTTACTTTGACTTTAAGAAATTAATTAGAAACATTTGATACGTGTCCAAACCTACATACAACTGTAATAAGAAGAAATCCACAAATACTATTGCATCAGATGCAACAACAAGAAAAATCATATTATAAGCTTGTAGATAATGAACGATTTCGAATTTGTGAATAAAAAACGATTGATTGGTGCTGTTACACTACCGTGTAGTAAAAACTAATAGCTCAAGGACCAATTACATATATACTATAATTAGTGCCGAAAGTATAGTTCGAAGTGACCGGATTTATCTCCGAAATTATCTCGGAATTGCAAAGAAGAAGTGTCGATAGACGAGTGTCATTGTCTCGAAATGATAGGGGCATACATGCGCTAAACGAACCGTTCGGCGGTCAAGATAATAAGATCTAACGATTCTCTCTCTCTTTCTAACCGTTAGAAGCAAAGAGTGATATGGCAGAAATCATTGCATTGGTTCTATCTAATACGCGTTCGAGTCTGGACAGCTGCAAGAAGCTGAACTCGTCTGATGAATCTCGTATTTAACATTTCGTAGAAAGATAAATGTCATTTTCTATAGATATGTTTCATTGTTCAATGGATGGAAAATTTCAGAGTTCAAAAGTTTTATCAATAAACTTTCTATAGACAAATATCCCCAACGAAGACTATGATATTATAAGATTATTAAATAAATGATATCTCCTTTTCGAATAACTTTCTCATTCATCTCTGTCGTATATAGTTGTACAAATTATGCAGAATTTTCTTTTCTTTCATATGGTATTATGATTCGATTTATAGACGAAAAAATTTCGGATCCACGAGCACACGTCTGATAATAATAAATAAATAAATGCCAAGAATTTTCATGAATATATTTTTGTCTTAATTCACTGATAAATTATTTTGTTTATTTTTTGTTTTTAATTGACTTTTAATCAAGTACGCGTTGTTTGGTGACCAACAGGAAAAAAAAGAGAAAGTCGTCGTTTCAATAGGACGCAAATGTAAAATCTTCCGTTGGAATATTCTGGCGGTATGTAAACGAAGGAGGGTTAAAGCTCGCAGTCTTGATAAGCTTGGTAAACTTCAGGGAGCGCCCCCAATGGAGCTTTGTTAGCCCTTATCAGCTTTATTAGCCGCTGATTCAATAATAAACGAAGTTGCGTCAGACAGCCGATGTTTATCCCAATTGATAATGCCAAAGATTCCGATAAACAAAAACCTTTCCCCTCCCTGTCGAGGATAGAAATACTTTCTTGAAGCCCGTCTACTAGCAGAGTTCAGTTGAAATCGACCCACCGATCACCAACCCGTTAGAACCAATCTGAGGTAATTCAACATCCTTTTCGAATAGAACTAAACTCATTGTCGAATAGAATAAAATCGTGACCAAATTGTTTCGTGTTTGTGGTTAGAAGAATTTCAAATAAATCATCCTGACGTATCTTGAAATATCTTGAATAATTGTTAAGAAGAAATAAGGAAGAAGGATTTAAGGAGGAATCCTGGATAAACATTGAAATCGCGTATCGATACTGACTCCTAACGCAACAATCTTTTATTGTTTACCCGGCAAGAGGAAATTTAAATTCTTCGCGGGCAAATCGACGATAAGCCATAATCAGTGGATGAACGTGGAAAAGACTTAGTCGGTAGACAAACAGCCGCCAGTCTCGGTAGTCGTTCCTATCCAATCTGACCACTGAACAACAGCTGTTCTTGTTACTTTTAACCAATTCGAGGACGATCACTCTTTCGTGATATTTTCAACATGTTGGCGAGACATTTTCTATTCATTGCTACCAAACGATCACGTAAGTCATTTTCTCAAACATTATCATATTCATTTGTGTTCTACAGATAAAAATGAATAATACGACAGGGAAGTTTTTACTTTGATTTTGTTCATTTGATCATCACGCCAAACTGTCTTATTTGTTTTCGATCGCTTTTCTAACCCTTCTTTATGATGTCAGATCGACCTAATCATCATTTTATAGCAAAGAAAAGAAAATCGTAGAACAAGATATATCCTAGTTAATCGTGCATCTTTATTATTCTAAACTACATTTTGAAATTATTTATTGTTCCCCAACGACGTGGTAACATCGTAATAACGATGATAACTCTTATAAATCTGACATGACGACAAAGAAATATTTGCAAATACAGCAATCTCTCGTATTAACTAATTAGCAAGAGAGATAAAGGAAGGAACGATGATGCGCACAGAGAAACTTTCGCATGTGCTTGTTCGTATGTGTATACATGTATCAGACAAAAATTACAATAAATTCAAATGAGAAATGGAAAGATTATTATTATCAAACGAATCTTCGTTATTATAAATTATTTTATTATTAATTATTATTTTACTGTTATTTATTTTTCGAAAAAGCAAATATTTTATTCCAAGGGAATCGTTGAACACACTTTCCGGAACGTTTTTCTCTCCTTTGTCTTTACTCGATAGTATCTACTCGCTAGAAAAAGAAAAGGACAAGAAGAAGTAGAAGAAAATTCGCATAATTTTATTCCTTTCCGTATACTATTATATATTCGCTTATGCGAAAATAAAAGAACTTTCTTACCGACAGTACGTGCCGTTTGAAACGAACCAAGCAATAGGCATCTTCTACAAAATCGTATTGCCAAGAAGCGTCGTAAATTTCTAATTTCAATGGATATTCAATACGAAGGAAATGCAATGGCTACCTTTCGAACCCCAGAGATGGTAGCTTCAGATTTTTTACGTCGAGAAATTTATTTATTCCCTTTTTCTTTTATCTCTTTTCCTTGAAAAACAATCGAGAAAAAAAATACCGAACTTGGTGTGTTCTTTGAAGCAACTCGTTTCTTGCAATTCGTAAATCCCACCAAACATATGCTTTTATACACATGCAGTAACAAATAAAAATATTAACACAGACTATACATTTTTCTCTATCTTTTTAAAAGATTTATACAAATATTATAAAAAATGTAATTTGTCAATATTTTTATATTTGATACTATATACATATACCCTTCTTTTCTTTTTTTTGTTGTTTTTTTGATTTCGCGGATCACGTCTTATCAAGAGTACAAACTCGTGTCAAAGAACGTGACAAAATTGATGGTCGTTTAAAATGCTCGTTATCGCGAATTTTTTATTAATTGAATTTAACTCGACCTATTTCTTATTCGATCTAATTTTAATCTGTCCTCATCGATGACCTTAATTTCTTTTTCTCTTTGTTTCTCTATCTACAAAAATTCGTATTAATTAATCCAATTTCTATGGACACATTATCGCGCCACCGTCTTTATGCGAAATCGTCGTCTATTATCTTTCCTATCACGTTTCGATTGATATTTTCATAACGTCGCCCGAGTGTCTGACCGTGTGTATTTTTGCAAAACATCAAAACTACAAGGAGCATATACGTGTAATGCTATCAGTGGGTGTGTGCATGTTTTATATGAAACGCATTGCTGTAAAAACTATGTTAATCGAAACACGTCGGTCACGTGTTTCCTTTTTAACGCACACCCACCCATACGTGCATATAAATGCACGCGTATTCAAATGAAAAGATCATTTTTAAGATTGATAATTAAAGAACTTAATGAAAATGCATGAAAACGCATATCCGTTTGAAAAATATATATATATGCATGTTTAAATTTTTAATATTTCATTTCCTCATATCTCCGGAGAAGATTTTCTATATTACTTGTTACATCTACGAGGACATTGAAAGATTTATCATACAATTATGAAACATACATATTATATGTCTAACCGATTAAAGTAAAAGATGATGACTATGTATACGTATTTATACATAAACTTCATCCTAAATCTTGACAACGACGTATCCCACTTGCACTTATGTATATATACTTTCATTATAAACTCTCTCTCTCTTTCTCAAACACACACACACAGAAACTCGTAAGATTCGCTAATCGGCAACGGAAAATTTCGTTTGGTAGTTATCATCGTAAGTCGGGTCACGTCGTCATATTCAATATCAACGTCGTATTCAAAAGAAGTCCGTTATTTTCGCGCGAATTTAAAGGGAAATAAGAGAACAAAAACTACACTGAAAAAAAAGAAAAAAATGAAATGAATTTTAATATATTTCGATCTATCGTTCCAAAGACTTTAATCTAAATCATGCGATTTAAATGACATGATCATGTCAATTACAAACATTTGGATTAGAGATGCAGAAATATATAGACAATTCATTAGATCATCGTAATTGTTAGAAACTATATCGATGACATCATCGTTTGATCGAGTCGACCCACGCGAACTCCTACTACCAACGCGCATAAATTCTCCCTTATCAATGTAATATACTTCAACTTTTGTTCTTTTATCATTGGTAAGACGCATTATATTGACGCGTTTGACATCACTATGGAATTGTAGCATCTCCGGGGGATAAAAATGATTGTGAATTTTTTCTTCCCAATGAGAAAAGAGAAACGGGAATAAAAAGATAAAGAGAGACCCAAAGAAAGACAGACAGACAGACAGAAAGATAAGAAGAGGGAGAGAGTGATGGAAAAAAAAACTACGAACAAATATTTACCTAAAAATGCATCAACAACGTTCTTGCAACCCTCTCTCTTTCACAATATTTCTTTCATTTTCTCTTTAGGAAGAGAAGCTACTTTGAAACACGCCGAGTTACGAGGCGCGTCTTTGAAGAAAAATGTTTTTTTTTTCTTCTTCCTCTTCCTCTTCCTCCTTTTACTTCTTTTTCTCTTTCAAGCAGTCTCTTCTACCGCGGCTTAGATACCGGAACGACGGAATGCAACAAAAGCAACAAATAGGAGAATCTCGTGGCGCGTGCGCTCTTATCTATAAAAGTGCACTTTTACCAGAGTTCCCAGCGTGCATCGCTTCAGTCACGCGAATTGCAACTTCGATAAATCGTATACACTGTCTCTCTCTTTCTTTCTCTAGTATAATATAAAAGAAAATCTAGCTTAGGATAAGCACGAAAGCACAAAACGTATACTTTAGAATCTAGATTATCTCTACCATTATATTCCGGATAATTTATTCTCTCCCCCTCCCTTTTTCATTTTTCTATTATCTTTCAAAAATCCGTAATCGACTTCACTCGAAAAATGATTCTATTTCTTTCAGGGACATCGGCAATATCGATTACGTTATCGTTCTGGTGGGATTTTATTTGTTTGTTATTTATTAAAGCCAATATTTTGCAACACATTTTTGGTTTTGTTTTTCTTTTCAATTGAAATAACGTTCCAACGATAATTGAAAATAATAATAATAAAATAATGTGACAATGTATCGTGAAATAATATCGATCGATAGGAAAAATTCACTGCTTCGTTCTCTTTTAAACAATCTTCCTTTATTATACTGAACTCTAATTGTATCGAATTTCTTGCAACAAGTTTCTCCTCCTCCTATTCCACTTTGTTTTTTAATCGGCATAGGAGGATTAGGTTTCAAAAATTTAGTTTCGCCTCCTCGTCGAAGCCACGGATTAATTTACAGGTCGCGACTGTTACACGATGTGGCTTTTTAAAATATAAACAAAAAAAATAAAACAACATAAGTTTCTCGAACGTATTAATAATGCTAAATTTGTTTGTTAACGATTACATGGACGATGGCAATGAAAAAATCATTTTTGTTTTATTTTCGAATAAAAAATAAAGACAGAAAGAAATACGACTGCACGCGTTGCCACTATTTTCATTAAATTACCCTCCTACCCCCATGAACAATTTGTTCAAAATATATTAACAAATTATTTTATTCGAAAAAAGAAATATTTTCAAATATATTTCAATTATAAAATACTCGGCATTGTAAATACTAATCAAAGTGTTGTTTTCTTTTTGTCTTTTTCGACGACAATCGTGTTTAAGAAATTTGGCAATTAGTGTAATAAGCGATAAAGATGTTTGTTCATTCTCTCTCTCTCTTGCTCTCTCTCTCTTGCTCTCTCTCTCTACTTCTTTCTTTTTCTCTCCTTTTCTCTTTCTATTTCTTTTTTACTCGATAACTCGTATATCATAGAAAAGTACATTTTTCGCGATACGCCATCGTAGTGTATAATAATTATCGTATACATCAATTTGTATTATATCGTCGTTAAAATATTGCAAGAAATTTGTGTTGTATAGGCGATGAATATTGTTTTTTTTGTTCCTTTTTCGTGAATATCGTGAATAAAACATCGACTTTCACGATATTCCAATGCATCGTATGAGAAACAACATCGTGGGCATGCGTCTGGAAGATTTTGTAAATGTGCATTGAAATTCCCTGTTTATTATCGCATGTTAGCTCATGTTGCGTGCTCGTCTCTCCATTTTTGTAAGTATCGTCCTGCACTAACAAACAACTAACTTTGAATTTGCACCGTTTTGTTCTTTTGGTTTTTTTTTCTTTCTTTTTTTTTAATTTCTTAATATTTTTATTATATCACTGCGCTGTGTTTCAAATAATTAGCACCTTTACATGCATCTATCTGCACCCACATATCACGTGCACAATGTAATTATTATGTAGGTGGTCAAAGTAGCTTAGAAAAAACAAATATGCAATCATTAAAAGACCGAATAACCAATGAAGAAACTCTTTTCCCGTATTTACAAAATCTAGACGGATTTTTCTCTTTTTACAATTATATATATTATATTATACTTATATATAAAAATATATTTGTTTTTTGTTGGTTATGCATATTGCTTTTTTCTCTCCCCCCTCACAAAATAAGAAGAATTTATTAATAGTTTATATTTTTGATCGAGCTTTGCAGCTAAAATAACGCATACACACACATGAACATATATACAGGGACGTACTTACGATTTGGGCAGGGGAGCATGCGCTATCATGTGTACTATTCGTGTTTTATATGCGTTAACATTTAAGTTTATATTTTGTTTCTTCTTTTATTCCTTTTACTTTTTCCCAACTTCTTTCTTACTCTGTCTCTCTTTTTTCTCATTTTTTTATGTAAGTTTTTATAAATATGTATATTATTTTTGTGTCTTCCTCAACGACAACTAAAAACAGTATGAAAGATGATAGCCATGTGTAAGAAAGCATCGGAATGTGTCTAATCCTGAACGCGTATTTTTTGTATATAGTACGAACAAAAGAAACGTCTCATCTTTTATTTTTCTATTTTTTTTTTTTGTATTATTACGAGAATGTGTGCGTATGTGAATAGTATTATCTATCATTTCTATTTTATAAATATATATAATGTGAATAGAAACGTCATTATATTAATGAAGAAGAAAAAAAAACAAACAAATGAATGAAATTGCATTTAGTCATTTTTTCACTTTCGTTTACCCTCCGTTATTATTATTAATATTATCATTATTATTATTATTGCGATATCATTCTTTCATTAACATTTTTTTCTTTACACGCATTTTTTTCTCTCTATGTATAAACGTAACATATATATGTGTATCTAATCTTACCCACCTCCACCCAAACCCCAACCCTTCCTCCTGTTCATCCACTCCATTTTTGTTTTTACTCTTTCTTCTCGTATTGTTTCTTTTTATTGGTTGTATCTCTGTATATTATATACATATACACGTAACAGTTTTATAGAAAAAAACAAAAAAAAGAAAAAAAGAAAAAAGAGAGAGAAAAAAACACGAAAGAATGCACCTCACGCGCGTGTGGCATCCCTCAATAGTAATTCACCCACATATCACATGTCCCATGCTCCATGCTCGGTGAGTACAGACTTTTATAACTTGGCAAAATGAGAGATGACAACAAAATAGTAATAATAACAATTAAAATAAATCAATTGTTCGAAGATCGACGTAGACATTTTGTTATTTTCAATCGTTGAGTTAATCGAATGAAATAATACAACAAGAGACTTGGGATGTCGATGTTGCGAACATTTTATTTATTTTATTATTGTTATTATGCATTTTTAAAGCGTATTTTTGCATACATATATATATATATAATAAATAATTGCATGTCATTGTTTTTGTTTTTGTTTTGTTTTATAATTATTTTTATTTATCGTTATCTTTCACACGCTTATCCGCAATGTGCTTGCATTTATGCTTTTTATACTAACCCAAAGATATACTGGAATTACTTTATAACACACAATATAAGTCTAACTATGATTTGATTTTGTTATTTACTATACAGTACGATGCGCTCGATCTATCTATTTGAAAGGATTTTTGATAAGAAATAGTAAACAAATTAAAACGATATATAAATATTAAATTATGAAATAAATTTGATCACGCGTTATAATAAATACTGCAAAGTATGGAAAATGATTTGACTACTAAAAAATGTGTGTTAGTATTGAACTATAACTTAAAAAGCAAATGATTACTACCGTTGAATTTCGAGAAAAGTTAAACATTCAAATAATACGTAGCAATAACGTAAGATATTCTAAGAATAGCTAATGAAAACGTGATATGTCATAGATCAAATTTTGTCGATTTGTATGAATATTCTAAAATTAACTTATTCTACGATCTCTCAAAATATATTTCGAAATGAAAATGAAATAAAGTAAAATAAATAATGACTAAGAAAAATCGCGCACACATCGAGGTAGTAAAAAAACATTTTGTGCATGAAATAAAAATAGAATTACTAAAGGATACATTTTTTGTTTCAGAGAATGGTTTATATTTAGTTATCCCGTCAAAATCGATAGTGATGCAACAACCTCCAGCATACATCGGACCACCCGTGCCAGGGGATAAAGAAAAATTACACAAGTACAAAGAAATATCGAAGGATACTAATCAAGGTAATCATCATCAAAGATTGTATCAAGAAGAAATTCGAAATCAAGGAAATAACGATGAAAAACGAGGATATCCTGAGAATACCTATACTCGAAACAATACCCAGGATCATTATCGTTACAACGACGATCAAAAGTTCTTCGAACGAAATAGAATAGCAAGTTACTGTGATCACCAATTACGTAATTGTGAGCATCAGTCAGTTCAAATACAGAATGCAAAAAATCAAGGATTTTGCATGGCCGGAAGGGTCCAGTGCGATCAACAGCAATTCTATACTTTACCCACGAGGCGAGCTCAAAGAGAGATCGAACCACCACGAAGCGTCACTCCGGACATCACGAGAGGTCTTGGACGTAGTTCCCTCAGTGCAATGCACATGTTAGCCAGACAAGGACGAAGGCCCGTTGCCAAGCAGGTTACCGAGCAGGTTCCTAAGCAGGTTCCCGAACAGGTTACCGGGCAGGTTCGTCTCGCGATAGGTAATAGGAAGTTGGAAGAATTCGAGAGGAGGAAGAGACTCCTGCAACAACAGCAAACAACGCCGATCGTTGATGTCAGAAATAGGTGAGAGGGATCGACAATTATAACCCCTTCTATTAAACTTCCTATTTAAAAACTGAAAGCTGATTCGACATAACAAAAACGTCTTTAAAAATATATTTAGTGTTTGTGTAAATGAAGTATATTTACCTTAAATTCTCTAAATACGTTTAATTATATTAAGTGGATAATAATTATGACTTTGTTATAGATTCGCAACGGCGTTGAGTCAATCCGCACTTGGCTATCGATTCTTAGCTTCCTCTCCCATCAACGAACCCATCGCGATGCCACCGGCTAGTACGAATCTCCTAAAGCACGATCCAATTTCCCCCATCGGTGTTGGTTATGGTAACGGGTTTGAGTCTTCCACTCCTATAACACGATCGTCTCGAACCGTTGCCGAACGTCTCGCTCTAACAACCGGCAATTCTACGTCCCCTGTACCAAGTTCTTCCGGCAGGAGTACACCCGTTCAAGGGTCCTCTTCTTCCGGTAGAAATACACCGACAAATTTGATCTTATCGCCGAGTAAAAGTACAATGTCCAACGAGGAACTATTCACAGCGATTCATAAATCAAAGAAGAGACTAAACATCAAAGATGATAGTGAAAACATGTCGCCGTACGGTTCAATGAATTCTCTTGTTAAAACACCGCCCGGCAACAGACACAGTTGGAGTCCTGAATCTCAAAAACAAACTGAGGTAAGAGAATTATAACAAAAGAGAAGAATAATAACCCTCTTATATCATCCTTCCTCCCTCTTTTTCTGTCTTACACTTGTAATATTTTCATCTTTCAGATACCCATTTCTCAAGCGATTAATTCTCCATCGAGTACTTCGCGATTAGATTTCAAACGCTTGCTCCTTCAACAGAGCGTTAAAGTTGGACCTACAAGACTCTCGGCAGCTGAACAATTAAAACTTTCCCGACAACAGTGTCAGCAGCAGCAGCAGCAGCAGCAGCAGCAGTTGCTGCAATCACCCACTATCGTCAATCCCTCGCAAACTCCTTTGACCAAAGTAATGAGTCCTCGATCGGTATGGAGATTCCAAACCCCAAGAACTGACGTCTTGTCCTCGACCATTATCGAAGATACCGCAGCTGAAGAAAAAGCTATGAAACCGTCCCCGGAGAATACCTCGCCTATCTCGAGATTGAACAGCAAAAGACAATTGGATCTCGGCAACGATCCACCGCAACCTAATAATCTACGAAGTATGATGGAACAGGACAATATATTCGAATCCTGTGACGGTAGACTGTCCTCCGTCATATCTAACTCGTACTTCGATAACAAAAAAGATAATCGCACACCGAAAAGAACTGCACAGATCGAGCCAAAAGTTTTATCTTCTTTTACCGTGGTTGAAAACGGCGCTGCCACCATTACCACCACCGCCACCACCACCACCATCACCACCATCACCACCACCACTACTACTACTAATAATAATACCGATATATCTCTACAGTATTCGCAGAACTCTGCACAAATAACGTCGAAAGAACTAGAAACCGTAAACGCGATCGAATCCAGACGATTGAGCAATCAATTGGCGAGAGCTCAATTTCTAGCCAGCACACCGATTTCTAACGATCGACAAGGACAAAGTGCTTACTTTGGCAAACGTTTTCGAGCAAGATCGGAATCACCAAAACACGTTAATTCTCAAAACGTTACTGCCCGTAGCCCGAGTGCACCAACCCTAGAAACTGCTCTCTGATCTAAACAATTACGAAATATGATAATAAGAAACACGCTCGTGTTTCTTTATTTATCAATCAAACGACTGCTAAGATTGATGAAGATTTAGACGAATTTTTTTCAAGCAATAAGATTAAAACATAAGATATATTATATATATATATAATGCCTTATATAACATAATCTCGATTATCGATTATAAAAGTCACGCAATAATATATTTTTTCTTCGCAAAGAAAAAATCAACAAAAAAGGAGAAAAAAGGAACTCGTTGTACCATAAAGTTATATGAGCCATTAATTTACCAAAAATCTATTCTGCAACACAAAATAATAATTGAAAAATATTGATAAAGTATAGAAAATGAAAAAAATCAATCAAGAATGTGTTCGGCGATATGATATTAAAAAATTCTACGAATAAATTTAATTACTTTTGTGGCTCGTAAAAGGCTCATATACATGTGATACGCGAAATCGCTAGGATCAAAAATATCGTTCGCCTTTTTATATACTTTTTTTTAAATCTAATTAATCCTCAATCTTATATCTCGTCTTAAGTTATTAATTTATTTTTCGCCTTTTGCGATATAATATTGCGCAACCTGTACCTCTCCTATACGATAGAATTAAGGAGTCATTTTTTATGTAAATATGAAATCGACGATAATTATTGAAAAGAAAGAAAAAAAGAATATTACGTAAACCTGGCTTAAAGTCGTTTGCTTGCTCTAGTCTAGTCGGGGGGTAGTTTTTTAGTTATCTTTTATTTCTTATTTATCGAGATAATAAGGATTTACGTATAATATAGCGAAAGATATATTATATATATGTATATATATAATTATTGCGATAATTTTTTAAGCCATATTCATTTTTAATTACATATGTATGTACGTATACATGCATATATATATGAATATCTATATACAGTAGATTATAATATGTTACACGTTGTATGAACACATGTATCAGATCAAAACATTTCAAAGCTATCCCATACGAAGTCGTGTAACTAAATTTATGGGGTTGTGCAGAAATTGTAGAAAAATTAAATAATTCTTGGATGCATAATGACAAAAAATTAATTCAAAACCAGTTAAGCAATACTACACGTATAATATATCTGTAAGTTTGTGATAATAAAAGAGAAGATACTATAGAATTTAAAATATTTGTTTGAGTAAAGGTAGTCGCTAAGAGGAAAAATTTGAGAAGTCTTGCATTAAATATAAACAAGAAAATTCTATCTTTGGTGGAAATTATAAGAATTCGGAACGTAGGAGAACACATTGTTGCGAAAATCTACTGTATGTATTTAAGCATATGCTTACATTTCCATTTAACAGAATGTAAGTATAAATTGGCAAAGCTTTATAATATAGATACATATATATATATATATATATACATATATAAATGTATGTATGGCGAATAGTAATATATTCAAGAAAAAAAAGACTAATGTGTATAATAATAACGACGAGACAGAGTTGCCTTAATTAACTTATTGCACGAATGTTGGATATACATATAAATATGTATTTATGTATTACAATCGTATATCATATGTTGGCAATGTATTTTCGCAAAAAATGTATTTTTTTTCTTCTCCTGTATGCTCAAAAAATATGAAAGAAAGTGAGAAAGAGAAAGCAAACGCAGCCCAGAATAACGATAAATAGTTTTTAAGCCGAAAATTACGTTTTGTACTTTGCTGAAAATAAAAAAATAAAAAAATATATATATAAAAAAAAAACATAGAAGAAGAAGAAATACAATGAAAAGATTTAATTATGTTCATACCTTGCCTTTCCGCAACTTCGTTTTCTTCTTAATATATCTAATATACACGCGTAATCTAATTTTTATTATTACACTAATTAGTTAATTATTTAATTAGTTAATATATTATTACACTACCCGCCAAATTAAACTTGATGACTGACAAAATAAATGTTGAAATGATCCGCCACAAACACTGCTGACAACTGTTGAATAATAACTTTTTAAGATTTATTCGTTCGTAAGGGTTGGTTACCCTTATTATGCGATGGCGCCACTTTTGCCTGATTCATAACCTAACTTAATTGACTGACAATATGTACAAAAACGTAACCTATAAAGTTTATTGACAATTTTCTTAAGAAATTGTACTTATATTTTTAAACGCAAATAGAATAATTAAGTTTAGAATAAAGAATAATTGCAATATGCCCAAATACTATTGTGATTATTGTGATACATATTTAACGCACGATTCACCAAGCGTTCGAAAAACTCATTGCCAAGGACGAAAACACAAAGATAATGTTAAATTTTTCTATCAAAAATGGATGGAGGAACAAGCTCAACATTTAATCGACGCCACGACAGCGGCTTTCAAGGCTGGCAAAATTGCATCTAATCCATTTGCAGCGAACAAAGGTGCTGCTATACCACCACCACCTAGCCTTGGGCCACGACCTGGAGTACCACCACAGGGACCACCAGGTATGATGCCACCACCAGGTATGCATCCTGGTGGTCCAATGGGTCCTGGCGGTCCTATGATGATGGGCCCACATGGACCAATGCCTTCGATGATGGGTATGAGACCACCGATGATGGGGCCTATGGGTCCAATGGGTCCAATGATGGGGCCAATGGGTCCTATGGGACCCATGAGACCATCTATGAACGGACCTCCGCCACCTATAGGTGGCCCTCCACCAATGAAGAAATAAACAATTAAGTGTTATTTACATTTTGCAAAAATATACCCTAAAAAGGTTCATCGTCAACAGGACAATATTATGCGTTGTATGCTTCATGTTTATATATTTGACTATGTATAAACTAACTGGGATACAAGACGATATGATAAACATCAATTTAAATATGCGCAACATCTGGGTTAAATATAAAATGTCTTATAAAAAATTAATATTTCTTTAACAGAAATCTACATATTATATTTTATGAATTATATGATTAGTCAATAAATACATTCAATAATTATATATTTGAATTTTTATTTACTCAGATGGTAATTATTTATTCGTATAGAATATAGAATATTATCTGTACTACATAATATGGTTGATTTGAATTTTATCATTTAAGTTCAAAATATTTTTAAGTATCCCTTTTCTCCTCTTTACTTATATTCTAAAAATTAATATTTTGTTGAAAGTTGACACGATAACACAATGTTCAATGAATGTGCTCTTATCTCTATAATGATAAAAGAAATTATCATTAAGATGATATTTAAACTATTCTATCTGTGTTATGTTAATTGAATAAATTATTATAACAACAAATTTATATATTTATTTATTATATATACCTTTATAAGAAAATGCATATGACATAATTATGTTAAAAATGCAAAATTAAAATCGGATATTAATTTATGTGTTACATAAATGTAAGTTTGAACTTAACAGTAATTAATTTCTGTATAATTGATATGCAAATATCTATATGCACTTTATACAGTTAGAAAACCAAATTAAAATATACATTACCATTCCATCTATATTTCATGAATAATAATTCATATTTCTCTTTCGAAAACTATTCAACTTATTATTAATATAAAATATATTAATAATATTATGCTAGTAGCATATATTCACATTCCCTTCTGAAGAAGCATTATCAAATCGATCGTAAAAATTTTTTATTTCTTTCTGATGCAGAAGCTCCATATATACCATTCTTTCAAGCATACAAATATTCTTTCTTATTAAAGTATTTTGTTGAATTTTTTCATTCAAAACGCTTACAGCTTTTGTAATATGTACTATTTTACAACGTTTTACTATCTTTCCAATCTTATTCACAAATGTTTTCCAATAATAAGGATCATCTGATGTGCACATACTTAATTTTCGCTGAATAATATATTGCAAATTTTGTAATTTGGAAAGTTTTTCTTTTGCCATATTTAGTTGTCTAGTTGTAACATTAGCCTTTGGTTTTTTATTCTTTCCTTTCTTTTGACCTGCTTTAGCCAGTTTGATTTCTTTATTAGACTTTTTGGCCTTTTTATTATTTTTTATATCTTCTTTTAAAGATTTTGTTTCTATTTGACTGTGTGCATTTTTATTTATTTCTATGCACACTGAATTATTTTCATCATTCAAATGATTATTTTCTGGATAATTAACTTCAGTACTTTGGCTATTATCATTTGTAAAATTATTTAAATTTGATGATGAACAGGTAGCATAGCGATTCTGATCTTTATTAGATATACTAACAGTAATATTAGTATATTTATTATTTTTCGGTTGTTCTTTCTCATTTTCAATATTACACGTACGAATTTGATCCTTATTAGATACACTAACAATGATATTTGTACATTTATCACTATTCTGATACTCGTCAATTTTAGAATTATTCATATTTAATTCACGATTGCCAACAGTTTCGTCAGCTTTATTTTTATTTGACATATTTACGGTAATATTTGTATATTTATCAGAAGTGTTATCTACTGGATATAAATCGTACGACGTAGATGGCAAATTATAATCAATTGTATTTCTATCTAAAGCATTATTATCATTGTAACATTCATTTGGAACTATAGCTGGTTCTGGTATATAATTATATTCTGAAATCCTGTAATTCTGGGGATTAATATTCTTCTCCGTTCTATTACTATATTCAATTGAATTATTATATACCATGTGACTATCTGTTGCTGTTGAATTTTCTAAATGTATAAAATCATTTCTATTTGAAGGTTCATTTTGAACAGGATAACAAACTGTTAGATTATTACTATTAGATCCTTGACTTAGTTGATAATCTGGATTATTTGGTAAAATGTCAATAAATGATTGGTTCATTTTATTTTGCATGTGTAAATCTTCCCAAACTGGAATATTTTTCGAGAGAGAATTAGTCTTAGCATTACACTTACGTGTATTTCTGTTTAGCTTTGGACTTGAATATTTACCATACTTATTTACAAAAGATTTTGGTGGAGTGTGAGGTACAAATACAAAATTATAGACTGTTAGAATTTGAAGGTATGCCTGAAGAGGTACATCCGTTCCTGTTAATTGTTTTAGAATTTGAATAAATTCGTGAATTTCTTCAAGAATTGTCCGTAAATTAGGATGATTATTCAATATCGAAAGTAATTTCTTCTGTGTCACTCTTAAACGAGTCACCAAATTTACATGTACTTCTTCATTTATTGAACTATATAATTCACCTTTTATCGAATTTATGGTATTATATAGATCAAGAGCATTACCCGTTTCTTTTCGTAATTTACTTATTTCTGATTCTAAAAAATGTATCAAATCTGTTCGTTGTAATGGTAAATCCATAAACATTACGTGATTCTTTTCATCATCATCAAGACTTAGCCAATATAGAATAAGCCTGCATAAGCCATTTATTAAATGAGCAAATGTTCTGACGCGCAAGACTATTTCATTGTTTGAACCTTTTGTTTTATATATTTTCACATGAAACATAAATAGATTCTGCAACTTTTCTACAAAATATGGAACAACTTTACATTCCATTATGTTGTACGTGTTGAAACCTTTTCTTGCGGTTATAATATATGTAATTTCCATTCCATTATTTTCTATTGTATAAAAATAACCACACTCATATATGACAAAAGCAATATTACGTTTTTTTTCCCACACATTTTTTGGAAATGCTTTCTTTTGGCTTATATTTTTTTTTATTAATTCTTTAGGAAATGGCAAAAGATTGTCCGATACATGGACATTAGTAATTATGTCTTTATTAGACTTTTCACTGATTGCGTTCAGCGTGTTATTGTCATTTACCTCATTTATGTTATCAACATAAGTTGGACCATCTGTATAATTTGATACAAACGATGGTGTAGGAAAATGTTGCGACCATCTGTAGTCTTCACACGTAGAGGAATCATGACCTCGTTTTGTACAGTTACAGCAAAAGAGACGATCGGCAGGCTTCATTACACCCAATACGTTTAAAGGAATACTTATTTGATCTGTAGTTGTCTGAAATGTCATTGTTATTTATTTTAATTTACGATTACTAAAATGATATACTTTGTTATGTACGTAAAAGAGATATTTATACATAGATAAATAACAAATATGATATATCTTACTGTTTGATGATATCTCCTCCAAAGATCTGGACATTCGGTATGAACATGACCTACTGCAGAACACATTTTACAATAAAGCTTTCTGCAGGTTTCGCAAGTTGGTCTGAACGTGTCTTGTTTTTTACCACACTAAAATCAATATTTATTATGAACATTTTATTGTAAATAACACATTAAAAATATAATATTAACACACAAATGTTTTCTAACCGTGAGACAGAATCTTTGTATACACCGTGATCCTCTATGACTGTCAAGGCCGCATATATAGCATGTAGTTGATTTTTTTACTTCTTTGCAATTATATCTCATATGACCACTTTGATGGCAGTAAGTACATCTTAATTTCCATCTTAGATTCTTGGGTTTTAATGTCAAATCATCATCTAAAATAGCCCAAAGTCGTGGATCTTCTACAATTTATATATTAACAACAACGTTTACTTGCAAGAGAATAAAGACATTAATAAAATTAAAAAATTGATTACTTACTGGACATTTTTCTTTGAATTTCTTTAACATCAAAGTTCTCTTGACCACGAGGATTATTATAAAAAGCTTTTAACTTTTTAGACATAGGTTGAAAAAAGGAATTGTCCGATTTATTTTTATTCTCTTGCTCGTTACTAGTACTGCTTGTACTCGCTTGATTTTTAGAACATTTTTCACTTTGTTTTGTTCGTTTAACATTGTCAATATTTTCTTCATTTTCCCTTTCCAATTGTCTTTTATTATTTGGACTTGATATATTCTGCGACATAACATATTCATTATCAGGCAATATATCTTGCGTGAAATCTATATTTGTATTTCCTAAATTAGTTTCGGATGTATCATTTTGTAAATTTTTTGTGGTACACATGGATGCTAATGTATTATTTTGTTCTTCAACAAGGTTTTGGTCTACATTGCTTTTATTTTTATTCTCTAAATGTTTATTGTTCGAATCAACCATTTTTTTTCCAGACTTATTTTTTTTATTATTAACTTTATTGGATTGTTGTTGAACATTTGAATTTACTTCCTTTGTAAAATCTAGTTTTTTCTGAGCACTTTTCTTCATTTCTTTAATTTCATTAATATTGGAAGCGCCTTTACATATTTCTGTGCAATTTAAAACAATGTCCTCCATCTCCATTGAAATTTCTGAGTCGTTTAAAGATTTTAATTCAGATTGCGATTTGGATAGTGCTTTTTTCACTTGATCTTTGAAATTACTCGTATATAAATCTGAATGATTAAAAGATTTTTTTTTCTTCGTTTTCTTCTTACTAATCACTGCGTTCTCTTCATCGGAATCATTTAAATTAATGACAGGTGGCTGAGGTTTAGGAGGAACTGGTAATTCTAATATAGATTCATCCGAATCAGAATCGATCTCAGCTTTTTTTTTATTTTTGCAACGCTCAGCATCATGTAACTTTTTCTTATCTGCTTTATCAAGGGTAGTGTACTTACTTTCTATTTGTGTAGTTTCCTTATGTTTCTTATTATGAATTTGTTTAATAGATTCTTGTGAACCTAGTGAACCTATCTTAGTGATTAAATTTTCTGTGTTTTGTTTCTTCTGTTTCGATTCTTTACATTTATTCTTTGAAGTATTGATATTTGTAATATCAGATTGTTTAATAGTAGAATGATCGTCTAATGAACTGTTACCCTTATTAAGAACTTCAGAGAACAAATTTTCAGAATTTTTCGCTTTCTTTTTTTTACTCTTTTTTCTCCTGAGCTTGATACTTTCTTCCTCTTCAACAATTTCATTAAACACATAAGGATCTGTATCTCTATTCTGTACATTTTCAATCAAATTTACATGTGTAACTTTTTTCAAATCGTTATTAATTACTTGTTCATTTTGTCGAAAAGATTCGTTCGAATTACTTTTCGCATTTTGTTTATCATTATCTAATATTGCAATATTATCCATGTTCTTTGTCTTATTAGGAAAACTTTTTGAAGTAACTGGCTTTTCAGTAGGAACCTCAGATTCTACTGGCACATGATAAATGTTAGCATATAATCTGGATTCTAAATCACTATCGTTATCCTCCTCACCAAAATTATTACCTAAGAAAAAGTATTTTGTTTACAAATATGAAGAAAAACGACTACATAAAATATACATAACGACAAAGGATGAAAATATTTTAAGGTTATATTTATGTGATCATTAAAAGTAAATCAGACTTACTACTTGGCAAATTATCTTCCATGTTATTTAAATCTTACAAAAGATTTATTATAAACAAATATCCAAAAATCCTTATCGTTCATTTCCTCATAACATGCATACAAAATTGCACATCAACTGCATGGAAACAATGATAAAATCGAATCAAATATAATAATCATAAAGAACGCATGCTCTGAAAGTGTTACTTTTCAAATGTAAATATCCCTAGAAAACCCGGGCAAAAAAAGCTAAACGTTTTCTTTGTTTTATGAGATAAAAAAGATATTTACTGTTTTTTTTTTGCAATTATATATATATATATATAAATAATAACATTAATTTGAATCTTATATTTATATGAATATAATAAATAAAGATTTTTAAATAGAATTCATGAGAATGATCTAAATCGGTGCGACATTAAACTTGTTTTCATGAAAGTAGAAAAATTCCATGAAATTACGTCATACATTTTAATGCAACTTTATGTTCTATCAAATTTTTTTCACATTTAATTTCTATTTTCTTTTTTTATCGTATTTAATAATTGCGTTATCTTTAACAAGTAATACAAAGATAATAATTATATTACTTGGTATGGTCACTTTAGTGATCAACGACAAATAGGTATAAAATAACTATTATATTCCCAAATTTTCTATCTCGAAAGAATAAATAGTAAGAAAAATGGCTTGCATTTGTATGCTTCGATATTTTGCTATTACGAAATATTAAGTAAATTTATTCTTTCATAATTATATAATGTTTTTATTTAAATTTAAATTGTATATTAAAAATTTACAAATAGAAATTTATTAATAAAACATTTTGTTGATATCCTTACAGAAATTCAAAGTAAGATTTATTTTATTAATTTTAATTTATTCGACGATCTATGTAAATGATATTTAAAAATTGTTTATAATTAATTCATTCTATTAAAATACGATGTGTATATGCATCAATAGTTTATATATGTATACATGTATATATGTATATTATTCATGTGACAAAAATCACAATATTGTTCATTTAAATCAAATTATTCCAAATTCTTTACATTCATTTTGATTTATGATTAATCTTCGTTTTTATTATTAGCTAACTACCAAGAAAACAATAGTCTATAAAACTCAAAATTTATTATGATTTAATATGATATTTCAGTATCTCTAATATGGCTGTATACAACTTCATTCTACCAGGACGGATAATAGCAGTAAATGGTGAGCAATTATAATCCCAATACTTTCAAAAGAATAAAATTAAATATATTATATTATTCATATTTAATTATTTACAAAAACTAATAGGTTTTATACTTAAATGCATCATTAATGATGATTAATTGTCATCAATCATTGTAAAGTTATATCATCAATTTAACGTTGTTAAAATTTACATTATGATTTAGTAATGGTTTTAAGTAAAAAATGTTAATTAGTCTGCGTTAAATTATTATTTTTGGTATTAATTTATTATTTCTGTAGACTGTTTTTCTTACTGGTTTTATTAACATAGAGATAAAGAGTAGGAGAAAGTAAGAGAAAAAGAGTAGGAAGAAGTGAGAGAAAACACATATTATATATATATATATATATACACACACACACATATATAATATATATATATATATACATCTTCTTAACTATCACAAATTTCATCTGGAACCGTTATACGTGTCCTTTAAACGTTTAATTTAACGGAATTTATTTTAATTTTTTTTTAATTAAAACAGGATAATAATAATAAAAAATAATTTAATCTATGCAAGTTTATATTTATATGTGTATGTGTATATGACCAATTTAAACGTCAAGTGTTATTTCATCAAGTAACCTAAAAAAATGTCGAACAACGACCAACAAAATCTTACATTTTTTGAGAATTTAAAACAATTTTTGATAGACGAGGATGCAGATAGTGTTATGTATTTATTTACACTTCACAATGATATCATTGAAAATTATGCTTGGGATATTGTACCCATTGTATCTAAATATTTAACCACTTCTAATGCTGTTATTAAAAAGAAATTCTTTAAAAGTTGCGAATATATACTTAATAAAATAGCAGAAACATGTAATCCATATGAGACTATATTGCAATTTTTAGAACAAATTGAATTATTAGACGATGATATGAAATTTTTTACGCTGTTGAAACCAGTTGGAATTAGTTTTAATAAAGCTAATGATAAGTCTAAAATCATTGAATGGTGCGTTAGTACAATACAATCATATGTGCAAGATTTACCTATACCAATTCACAACAATTCAGAATCAAACAAAAATAAGAGTAACGACAAAAAATATTCAATTCAGGATAGAATTATCAACGTATATTTCCATGTTGTTTCATTTATACATTCAATAGTCAGAGAATCTAATCAAATAAGAATTGCTCATCAAGATATTGTATTTAAGAATTATATCACAGCTTTCTTAATTTCTTTATTAGGAAGTCCGTTTAGTTATTTACGTGAAGATTTAAAAGGGGGAAATCAAGTAGAATTTTTACGTAATGAAATATTAATGCTTGTATTTAAACTTAATGAAGATCCATTGTATTTTTTAAAATTCATGAAAGATCGTTTGGTAAAAAATATAGAAACATTAAAAAATGATTCAGAGGAAATAACACCAAGTGTAAATAAACAACTAGGAAAATTGGAAGTCTTGGAATCAGAAGAAATTGTACCAACTTTTGCATACGCTAATTTTTATTTCTATGTCTTAACACAGGAAATTTTGTGGGTAAAACTTCCACAAGTTTATCATCCATATTATATCTTTCAAGCTTGCATATTTCTTGTCGGTCACCTAATTGATAAACATCATATTGATTTAATAAATAAAGGTTTTACATTTATAGAAGTTCTTTTAAAACGTTTAGAGAAAATGTCTATTGGTCCAAGTGCATTAGAATTAGAAATTTATACTAACTTATTGGAGAAAATTGTTAAAGTAATGGTATATTGTGAAAGCCATAATGAAAGGAAAAGAGCATCATCAATTTTTGAAAAATATATTTTAAATACATTTAATATGGAAGCAAGATATTCCATAATTACACATTTGTATTATAGATCGCACCATTCTGGTGTTCTTGGCTTGGTAACTGGTTTAGTTAAAACATCTATCATTCAAAGTTTAGAAACAACGCCTAGATGTATATATTTTTTTGGAAACAATTTGAAATCTTTATTAAAACATGCTTGTAACTTGGCTCATGGTAGTACAACTGATTTGATAGAGATATCAGATGAAATAATAGCTGGATTAAATCTCTTAAGATTTTTATTTATCAGAGATCGATCCAATGAAACTGGTATTTGGGACTTGATACATACGCTTGAAAATAATTTCTTGAAACCTTTAAGACAAGGGATAGATCTAAGCAAAGCGCATTGGAGAACTAAAATAAAAGATTTAGAAGAAGCTAAAAGTAATAGATCGCATAGTTCTTGTGAAACAGAAGCAGCTAAGGTGATATTAACTGTTGGTAACCAAAACTTACCAGCCATGCCAATCGAACAGAAATTAGAAATATCACATCAAATTTTATGCGGTCTTGATGTAATGGAAAGTCTTTTAATTAGAGTTGATGAGTGTATTGTAAACAATCCTATATAAAGTATCTTATAAGCTATAATAATTTTTATATGTATGTGTTATTATATAAGAATATAAAATAATGTTAACATTTAATTGCGTCTTCCATTGCTTTCACTCTGTGTATGATACATATAAATATAAATGTATAATTCAATGTAAACAGTAAAATATACAACACATTTTGATATAGGACTTAGAAGTCTCTTGAATTCAAGAGTTCTATTAAGATATCGGTCCAATGATACTACAGATCATCAGAAAGAAAAACAAAATGAGTCATCGAATAAGGAAACTGAAGAAGAATATGAGAAAACAACGAAGAAAAAGATCCTTACAGCATCTATGAACTTTGTACCAGAATTAGGATGGAGTAGACAAGCTATTAGTGCTGGTAATTATTACTATTTCATAAGTAAATCTTATATTATTTAAATGTTTGAATGTTTTTAAGTCAAATGATTTAATATAATTAAAAGCTGAACGTTAAATCCATCAAAGGTGCTGAATCTATTGGTTATCCTGGCATAATTCATGGAATGTTTCCAAATGGTGGCGCTGAATTAGTTGCACATTTCTATTCTACCTGCAATAGCGAATTGAATAATATTCTGAAAGAAAAATATAGAACGACTCAAGCAGATCCTGTTAAGAAAATAGAAGATAGATCAGAACAAGTCTGCTATGCAGTAGAAACCAGGCTTAGGATGATAATTCCTTATAAAAAAAATTGGCCACAAGCAATAGCGCTTATGACACTTCCACCAAATGTTCCAACAGCATTAGCAAATTTAGTTACATTGGTTGATGATATTTGTTATTATGCTGGTGATAGATCCGTTGATGTAGGTTTATATATTAGTTTGCGATCAAGTAATTAATTGAAATTATATTTTTAACGATTCTTAATTCCATTTTTATTCTTAGATCAATTGGTATACTAAAAGAGTAGTATTAGCAGGTATTTATAAGACAACAGAATTATACATGCTTCAAGATAACAGCGAAGATCATAAACAAACGTGGAGTTTTCTGAAAAGACGAATAGAAGATGCTAGTCAATTACATAGTATTATATCCGCAACATCAGATTTACAGCAACCAGAGCAAACTTTGAAACAAGCAAAAGAAATAGCTAATGCTACTATAATTACTGTAAGTTATTTTCTTCTATAAGATTATACAGTTGAATTATCAAAAAGAGAAACCAAAGATTATCATGTAATCATCTTTTAATCTTTTAGGCACGCAATATACTTGGATTGAATTGGCACAGATAAAATTTAGAAATAAATTAAAAATGATATGTAGTATTTGTAGATAAATGTAATTACAATATTTATTAAAAGTTACCGGAAGCTTGTAAGGTATAAATGACTTACTTTACACCGACATAAAATCTCATTATTATATCATCACTGCTTTTAAGTTGTACACAATTTTTGTACAGTATTATAAATATATTTTATGAGAGACTGTATAATAGGTTGTAAAATTTGCACTGTGATCATCATTTGAAGATTTTATCTGTAGTATTTAAATTAATATCTGATCGTTACGTTAATCTATATGTATATTAATATTTACAAAACAAATAAATAAATTTAAACACGGTTATGTAATAATTACATAAAACAAAAAGTGAAAACGGTGTATGTATTATATATATATATTAGAAATTATAAAAATCAAAGGAAATAAATTCACAGAACTTGGTAATATAAAATTATAAAATTATAATCGATGTCTTCATATATCAAATAAATAATTGAACTTACTTTTTATAGGTTAGGAACATTATAAAGGAGTGTTAGTGCATGTGTGCATGATTTTGTCCATTGTTGTGGTATTGTCAAAGAATGCAGAAGTGCATAAAAGCTCACAAGTTCCCTTTTTTATCTAACTAGATTCATCTTAGTTACTACCCGAGACTACCAGTGGGGGATAATAGGTACTTAATGCGATGACGGTACAATACTATTAAAATGTGGCCGTCACGCCTCTAGTGGCGAAACTAAAGAACTAAAAAAACACCACGTATATGAACAACCGCTGCTATTCGCTATCTTCCGTCCCAACCACCGAGCGAGACTCACGAGCACCGAACAAAGACGTGAAACTAGTCACTACTTCCTTTTTCCTCTTTAAGATTTTGTTAAGTTTTACTACATATTTGTATAAGTCTTTTTTGATCTGTTTATAATAAAAATATTCATATAATATTTTTCCCTAGTGAATTAATTATTTCCGAATATTATTGAACACGCTACAAGAAGTACCTACTATCTCCCTCTGGTAGTCTTGCTAGTAACTAAGATGAATCTAGTTACATAAAAAGGGAACTTGTGAGCTTCTATGCACTTCTGTATTCTTTGGTATTTTTTTATCGCTTAACAGTTGGCTATCCTGTTGCGAATGGCTGTCGATTTACTATTACGTTCTTATAATCAAGTTTAGTGACGTCTGTTTGTGGAAGGTGCGTTTCAACTTGAAATTAATGATCAGCTACTCATTAAAGTAAAAAGTTAAATACAATTGTTAAGAGAATGGCTGACAACGAGCAGAAAGCTAAGCAGTTATTAGCCGAAGCTGAAAAAAAATTAACATCGAAAGGCTTTTTCAGTTCTTTTTTTGGGTATGTTAACACATTGATTTATTTGAACTCGTCCAACCAGAAGAATATAAATCCAATTTTTTATTATTTAATACACGTTTTCGTATCGTTTATTTAGAACAATTAATTTTATTTATACTATTTTATTTTATATTATTCTATTCTTATTGTCTTAACGTTTCCTTATCATATCTTTTACTGAATCATTTTCTATCGTATCTGAAATACGCATGTCGCCGTATCGTATTAGTGTGTATATATGTACACACTGATATGTCAATTTTCTTTACAGTAATGAAATGTTGAAACAAAAATGAACAAAGCCATGAATCATGTGATACGAGAATTAATTATGACCAATATATTAAACAATGTAAATTATTTTTTTAAGAAAGAACTATATATTACCATTTTTCATTATCATTAGTTGTATTTATTTACTACTCATGATATTCTATGGTTTGTCGAGTATGTAACCAATTTGTTTGTATAAAAATGTAAAATTATGATGCTTATATTAACAATTGATGTATTATACAGAGGATCGACAAAACTGGAAGAAGCGGTAGAATGTTATCAACGTGCTGCAAATATGTTCAAAATGGCCAAGAAGTGGAGCGCTGCTGGAAGTGCATTTTATGAAGCTGCAGACTTGCATGCTAAAGCTGGCAGTCGACATGATGCAGCTAATTGTTATGTTGATGCATCTAATTGCTTTAAAAAATCAGACGTTAACGGTATAGCAATAGCGTCTATATATAATTATATTTTCTTTCATCGTATTAGATTAGAAAATAAATGTAAATTAAACATCAATGTAGATGTAAAAATATATATTTGTGTTTAGAGGCTATTAGTTGCTTGCTGAAATCTATTGAGATTTATACCGATATGGGGCGATTTACAATGGCAGCTAAACATCATCAAAGTATAGCAGAAATGTATGAGAGCGAAGCTGTTGATTTAGAACGTGCTGTTCATCATTATGAACAAGCAGCGGATTACTTTCGTGGCGAGGAAAGCAATTCTTCTGCCAATAAATGTTTGTTGAAAGTTGCACAATACGCGGCTCAGCTAGAAAATTATGAGAAAGCAATTCAAATATATGAGCAGGTATAAAAATTGTAAAACGATGTAGTAGTATTATAAGAAAAGTCATGCAGGATTTGGATATAAAACAAATAAAATGTTCACAGGTTGCTTCTTCATCTTTAGAAAGTTCATTACTAAAGTACAGTGCAAAGGAATACTTTTTCCGAGCTGCATTATGTCATTTGTGCGTTGATGTATTAAATGCGCAACACGCGATTGAACGCTATCAAGAGCAATATCCAGCATTCCAAGATTCTAGGGAGTATAAATTAATTAAGGTATTAAACTTTATAATATTATATATAATTCTTTTTTTTTTTAACATTTATACTAAACAAAGATTTTTCTATTATTATTCTTCTATTATCATAGACATTGATAGAACATCTTGAGGAGCAAAATTTAGAAGGCTTTACAGAAGCCGTGAAAGAATATGATTCAATTTCACGGTTGGATCAGTGGTACACTACAATATTATTACGCATAAAGAAGCAAGTCAATGATAACCCTGATTTACGCTGATCAGTTATTGTTCATTTACATTATATTATGTCAATGATATTAATGCTCCAAATCTATATGTATTCTTTCCTAAACTATATCCTGCTTTCGGTGGTATTCATCAAGTAGGTTCGTTTTTATACCCAAATATCATATTATTCCCTTGCGATTCTAGCTAACATAATAAGTTTGCTGTATAATCCAATACTTAGAGAAAGAAAAAAGATATAAAAAAAATCTCAAAAATGCATTATTATAGAATCACGGAAATTTAGATTGCTTTAAATTCTATATCGATCTTTACAGGCTATTTTCCATATTCATATATAATACATACAGTTATAGCATTGCCTTATATGTAGGCATAGTATAATATTATAAGTATCGAAAAAAAAAAACATTAATAAGAATTTGGTAAAATATAGCTTCTTTGAAGCAAGATATTCACACACTTGTGCTAATATAGTTAAATAGTTGGCACTTGTTTCCAGCATGAAACTTTTTGTCCAAATAGTACAAACCTCCTCCATATTCGAATTTTTTGTCAATTTATTATCATATATGTATAATTTCAATATTTGCAAATTATAGAGAAATGAAGTATCTCATTGTTAACGAGTTTTAGAATATGTACTCGGTCACGGTTATATTTTTTTAACTAGACAGAGTGTTATCATTTAATAATATTATTTATTACATATTAGCACTTCTATATACATATATATATATATATATATATATATATTAAAATATATTAAATATATGTCTTGTAATATAATTTATATCTTGTATATCGCGTAGAGTGGAATGGTGAATGAAGTTAAATTTTGATCAGTCGTTATCCTTACACTGCCAGTGTTTTAAAATAGGAGACACGATATTTGTTAATATTCATTGTTCCACCGATCTTTGTGTACATTTTGTTAACATAATTATCTTTTTTATTAATTATATTTTTATTATTTAATAATTATAATTAATTATGTTGACTAATCCTTTTTTTGTAAAATGTAATTCCATTGTTATGAATATTAATAATGAAAAAATTAAGAATAGAAGTAAATGCGTTAGTTAACTGAGACAAACGAAGGAAATATTTCCTTTTTAGAAATTAATTTAACCATTTTATTGCGTACACGATATTCATTCATTTTTATCTCCTTTCATTATTTTATAGTAAATATACGAAACGATCATATTTTTATCCGAGTCTTTAAGACCTTAATTCTTATAATTTTATTTTATCTAAAAGAAAAACCACACACATAAACCGATATAAATAATAACTCTATTCTCATTTAAAATAAAAAATAAATAAAAGAAAAGAGTAAAATGTTTGTATAAAAAATAATGTATCGTTATAGTGCAGGATATGATGCAATATTACACAGTAGGTAATGCAATGAATTTTGCGTAAATTAAGATGGAGATTTGTATGCTTTTTAAATCACAGAATTATATATCAACATGGAAAATAAAAAAACAATGACTACGTTTTATATATGTAGGCCAGGTAATAATTGCAAATAATTTTAAGGATTCAAAAGTGCAGCTTTTTAGTATATACGGACTTGGGCCTAAAAATGGGGGTAAAAAGCCTTTTCGTGAAAATTTCCAAACGAGCAATACTTTTTAAATCGTCAGGAGTATAAAGATGTTTCATTTTCTTATTTTTTATCCTTCAATTAGATTAATTATATTGATTTATGGGTCATTTATGTGTACAAAATAGAATACATTGTTCTAGTAATTTTGAAGGTGTAAAAATTAAAAAAGGAAAAAATATATATATATATATATATATATACATACGCACATATGTATATGTATAAAAGTGATAAATCTCCATATATTAATAAATCAACATTACGAATAAATGTATAAAATGTATTATTATCCTTTACACTCCGTGATTCTTTTTCTTGAGTTTCCTTTACGTGTTTCTATATTCGTACCTTTATGCGAAAATATATAAATCATACAATGAAATATAAATATTTAATATTTTGAAGAGAAAAAGAATAAAAAATGATTAAAAAATTGAAACAATTAAAATGATTAAAAAAATAATTAGGAAAAATTATAAGAATATATTTGCTCTTTCTAGATATTTCCATTAGAGAAATAGAACGTGCACGAATGTTCGATCAATCGAACGTTGTTTATAGATGCATTATTTACTAACATTGCGCAATACCGCGTATAATTCGATTATTAATAATATAACATTATTATAAATAGTTACGATTTTTCATATAATTCTAATTCGTGCAAAATTTATTGAATAATTTGCAAGGAATAAGCATATATATATATATATATATTTTCTTTTAATCGATATTAATGTTTCGAAACATCTCGAAACTCACGCTCGTAGATTATGACTGTGCGACTATTTTTAAACATGCCGCAAGTTTTTACTGGCAAATAAGAAAATTCTTGTAGAATTTGAATAAATTTACTCGTATTTTCAAAAAGATATTAAAAAGAAAGCAAATGAAGTAAATAAAACTAATGAATTAAGCGTAGAAGCATCATAGTTTGAAAATATTCTAGACGGTTCGAGAGAGTTTTAATGCGACGAACCATGTATCGATTCAGCAAGTTCATTTCAGCTCGAGCAGTCGTCGGTTGTCGAGAAGTTTCTAGTTCAGTCGAGAGTGGGGACGAGGTATAAATACTCGCGGTTAAAATCAGTCGAACCAGTCTTATTTCAAAAGCGAAACGAGAGAAAAGCAGAAGCTTAAAGAAAGCACTGTAAAACTATCTAAACAAACCCTATCGAATAAAGTTATAACAGTAAATTTTACAAGTAAAAAAGAAAAAGAGAATATCAGAGAAACATCCAAGATGCCTGCAATTGGTATTGATTTGGGAACAACTTACTCCTGTGTAGGAGTTTGGCAACAAGGAAAAGTCGAAATCATTGCGAACGATCAAGGCAACAGAACAACACCAAGTTACGTTGCATTTACAGAAACTGAACGTTTGATCGGCGATGCTGCAAAGAACCAGGTGGCAATGAACCCGGCCAATACCGTTTTCGATGCAAAACGGTTGATTGGCCGCAAATACGACGACCCGAAGATCCAAAACGATATTAGACATTGGCCGTTCAAAGTGGTCAACGATGGAGGAAAGCCTAAGATCCAAGTTGAATACCGCGGCGAGAACAAGAGGTTCAATCCAGAAGAAATCAGTTCTATGGTATTGATTAAGATGAAGGAAACTGCAGAGGCTTACCTTGGACAGACTGTTCGAGATGCTGTCATTACGGTACCAGCTTATTTCAACGATTCACAGCGTCAAGCTACCAAAGACGCTGGTGCAATAGCTGGCTTAAACGTACTTAGAATTATAAATGAACCTACAGCCGCTGCACTTGCTTATGGCTTAGATAAGAATCTAAAAGGAGAAAGGAACGTATTGATTTTTGATCTGGGAGGTGGTACTTTTGACGTTTCTATTTTAACCATCGACGAGGGCTCGCTCTTTGAGGTAAAAGCTACAGCGGGCGACACGCATTTGGGTGGTGAGGACTTTGACTCGAGATTGGTTGATCATTTCTGCAAAGAATTTGAGAGGAAATATAAAAAGAACATGAGAAATAATCCCAGATCACTGCGAAGACTTAGAACGGCTGCTGAACGGGCAAAGAGAACTCTATCTTCGAGTACGGAAGCGACGATTGAGATTGATGCTCTTTACGAGGGTGTAGATTTCTATACGAAAATCTCTCGTGCTCGTTTCGAAGAACTTTGCGCTGATCTCTTCAGATCTACTTTGGAACCAGTAGAAAAGGCACTCGCAGATGCGAAATTCGACAAACGATCGATAAACGACGTTGTCCTTGTTGGTGGTTCAACTCGTATTCCAAAGATCCAAAATATGCTACAGAATTTCTTCTGTGGCAAACAGTTGAATCTTTCCATCAATCCTGACGAAGCTGTAGCTTACGGAGCGGCAGTACAGGCTGCTATACTCACCGGAGAAGGTTCCAATAGTTCCACCCTACAGGATGTACTTTTGGTCGACGTGGCTCCGTTGTCTCTTGGTATTGAGACTGCTGGTGGTGTCATGACTAACATCATTGAACGTAATGCTCGCATACCATGCAAGCAGACGCAAACGTTCACCACCTATTCCGATAATCAACCAGGAGTATCGATTCAAGTTTACGAGGGTGAACGAGCAATGACCAAAGATAATAATTTGCTTGGCAGATTCGAATTAAGTGGTATTGCACCTGCTCCACGTGGTATACCCAAGATCGAGGTTACCTTCGATATGGATGCCAATGGAATTCTTCACGTTACTGCCAAGGATACTGCTAGTGGCCGTAGCAATAATATCAAAATAACCAACGACAAGGGTCGCTTGAGTAGAGATGAAATTGACAGAATGTTGGCAGAAGCAGAACGTTATAAAGAACAAGACAAGGAACAGAGAGAGAAGGTTTCTGTTAGAAATCAATTAGAGAGCTACGTCTTTTCAGTTCAACAAGCGGTTAATGATAGCGGATCCAAATTGACCGATACTGACAAAAATCAAGTGAGGGAGATATGCGACGAAACTATTCGTTGGCTGGATAATAATTCCCTTGCAGAAAAGGAAGAATATAAGCACAAATTGGAGGAATTGCAGAAGCAGTGCTCACCTATCATGATGAAAATTCATCAGGGTGGAGCTGGTGGACCCCAACAGGATTGCGGCGGCCAATACAGACAACAAAACTACGATAACTCCGGACCTACTGTAGAAGAAGTAGATTAAATTCAATAGGATCTACGAATTATTTTATATTTTTGAAAAAATGTAACTATGTTTCATTTTTTTTTATATCTGTACCTGATCGATGTATATTTCTTTTGATATTCTTTTATAACTTGAATGTTCTGATATGTTGTTAAGTTTCTATTACGTATGCATAAGAAAATTGTATTTAATTTAATTTATTAATTACCTATTAAGTGTAAAAAGAGTATTAAGTAAAACTTTCAAACGAGAGATTTACTCATATCATATATATCCTATGATTTTGATAATAAATTACTACGTAATTATATTTATTTAATATTGCGTGTTATACTTTTATGAAATATCTTAAAAAGAAATCTCCATCTCCCTCTTAATTTATTTAAATAAAATTCGAGAGCTAACAATTATTCCCCGTAATATTTTACAAAAAAAAGAAGTAGTATAGTATAATTCAATGATCGATACTTATCCTTTTATTTCAGTAGAGATCTGTAATCTTTCAAAGCTTCTTCTATCCATTTATAACATTTAGATGGAAGTGGTAGCAATGGAAGACGCGGAGGTCCAACATCAATCGGAGAAATGATCTGCATAGCGATTTTCATCGATTGAATCCAATCGCCTTGAAAATAAAAATGTAATTCTAACAAATTATTTCAAAAAACTAAACTCTAACATTGTAATATATAATATTATTTCCAAAATTTACCAAACGTCGTTATAGCGTCAATAGCTGATATTATTTTCTCTTGCATTTTCCTAATATCCGGTAAATCTGAGAATTCGTTGGCATGAACCAATTTGGATATATGTTTAGGAAATAAATTGATACTCGTAACTATAAAAGAATCGATCCCTAACACGCACCCAGATGATATGAGCTATGTCGATGTACAATACAATTATTATTTATTTATAAATATAATTCTTAATTGTATTAATAAATGAAAATTACCTGATCGCAACCAAGAAATATTTTAAACATCCCATTTCTTGCGTTCAGTATGTGTGAAGCTTGTACAAGATCAGTGTGTGTAAATTTTACACCTACCAACGATGGAATTTCATTTCCAATGAAGTCTAAGAAGCTGCCAATGTCTACTGTAAAATGTATGCTTTTTAAATGTTATGACGTATTCTATATACACGCAAATAGATATATTTAAAGAAAAAAAAATATATATGTATCTTACAAGTAACGTTGGTATATAATGGTATGTGATAATATAACATAGGCATATCTGGAACTTCTTGAGCTATTGTTTTCAAATAATTCCGTAAATTTAATTGACTATCCGGTTTAAAATATAGTTCTGGTAAGACAAGTATAGAATCTGCTCCTATCGTTTGAGCATGCTTGGCCTTCGAAAGAACAAATTAAACAAAAGAAATGTATTTATGGTTAAAAATTAATATGTATCAGCACATTTACATTAACATGTGTTAATATTAGGCGATTCATTTAATTCCTCTCATTTTTTCGTTTCTAGAAATTGACTATTTTCTAAAGGAAAATGAATGAATCTAAATTCAAATGATTCCTTGATATTCTACTACCTTTTCCCATTTCTTGGACAACACGCGATCCTCTCATTCATTCATTTAGCACCAATAGGAATTAAGTTTACCGCCTAATACACATCGATATCAGGTATTATGTTTAAGTATTTATATTATAATTAAACTTACCAAGTGAATTACATCAGGTAAGTTTGAACCACCTACTTGAATCATTAAATATTGATTCGTAGATGTAACTGCTTTCGACCAAGCTTCTGCGACTTCTTTTCTTTCTTCTATGTTCATCGACATACCTTCTCCAGTCGTTCCATTAACTTCATATAATATTCAAAAGATTGAATAAATGATAAAGAGAAAGAAAAAGAGAGAGAAAAAATTATTAATATTTATTTCGTCAGAATATTTAGTATAATAAATGATCAATATTGTATGAATATTTTTGTTAAGTATAAATAAGAATTAGTCAGCATTTATAATTTGGAGATGGTTGCGTCATGATTAAATGTTGATAAATATATTGATCATTTATTTTAAATACTGATTCAATAAATAACTATCTCAGAAGAAATTTCGATATTATTTTATTTCTTTTTATTTAGGAATATATATCTATATCTGCAGAATGAGCTGACCCTTTTCGTAATAATGTTATCATTAACGTTTATCAGCATTAGCACGCATAAAGACAGCCGGTCAAAATAGCGTCAATTACAAATCATATTCAATTGCTCAAACTTCAAAATCAATTTTCTCGTAAAAAAATTTCGGACGAAATAACGTCAGATCTAATTTTTGTCATTTTTTTTTTCTTTTTCACGTAGATTCAACCCCTCTGTTTTATTGTATACCCCTTCCTCTCACCCTGTATCTATATATATATATATATATATTTAAAAATATATTTTGAAAATATACCAAGAACACCCTTGATTCCATTTTCGTGTAGATAATTCGCATAGGCTGGTATGACACTCAAGTTTAAATGTCTATAATTATTAAAATGATATTAATGGGAATATTATTTATAACGTATATATACACATGCATAAAAATAATACGATAATATTTATAATGATTATATCATATTTTACCCATCAGGAGTAAATGGCGTAAAGACAGGAGCTATTAATCCTTTATAATCAAACTTGACAGGCTAAAATAAAATAAAATCTTGCTTAATTATTTAAAATGTAAATTAAATAATAATAAGTTTGAAAAATGATAAGAGTCGAGATAAATTGTTATTTTAAATTAATAGCGAATTTGATTAATTTATTCATTTTATTATTCGATCGCGATTTGGATAATATTATAATACATATTTATGTGTATCACTATATATACATCTTTTTCTTATTTTTTCTTAAAACATCGCTCGTGACATCGTACATTATATTGTTTATTTGTATTAATCATATTTATGAATAATTAAATATCGAATAAATAATGTGAGTGTATATTTACCGGCATATTGTTGAACAGAAGATTTTACAGAATGATGCGTTATAGTTAGTAACACCACTGTTAAACTACTGTGAGAATACTGCTCCGTGATAATTCCGCTATGCGAGATGCAAAAAATACATCTTGTCGTCAACAACCGATAAGGTTTTGTTGATCTTTTCTTATGTGATAATTTATTCATATCTATTTACAACACATTGTGCCTTACCACACAGTTAAACTGTTATTTTTTATTCAAGATATTTCTTTCTCTTTCTCTTATTCTCACTCTCTTAAATATTTAATTAATGAGAAAATATTTCATAACTCTTTCATCTATATATAATATATTTAAATAATTTTCTTTATACGATATTGAATGGAAGTAAAAAACAAAACGAAAAAAAAATCTAAATAACAAATTTCGATCGATATATCGTAAAAATAATTATAGAGACGAATAAAGTGGGTGAGATTATTATTTATATAAAAATGTTATTGTATTTATTTACAGGTAGATTTCTTTTCTTGTGTTTCTCAATAGTGTCAATAATATTAATTTATTAATATACTATATTATATAATATATATATGCACGTATATATGTTGTAATAATAGTAAATCTTTTTTATATAATGTCCAAGACGGTCGAATGCATTTATTTTTTAATTTTTTTTCCATATGTAGGACGTGTTTTTTTTCCTTTTGTGAAACGAGAATGAGTAAATAGTACTTTCCAATTCTGTATTTTACATAATAACGCCAAAGAGAAAGAATTTTCTAATTGCTTTTTTTTTTTTTACTTTTTTTTTAAACTTTATATCCACTATTCTCTGATAATGTTATTTTTTTTTCCTTCATTATTTTTCAGATTACTAAAATGCGACAAAATTCATGGCTACAGAAACATAGTCGAATGAGAGAACTATGGAAAATTGTATGTTACTTTTTTATTATTATTATTTTTTCTTACTTTTCATTTCTCGCGATACTTTTATCGAGATACATTGTGTATGCAATTTAAGTTAGTTCTACGTGTTTATAATTTCATTTTATTTTATTTTATATTATTTTATATTATTTTATATTATTCTATTGTTTATTTTATCTTAATTATTTTCCTCATCTTCTCCTTCTTTTTTATTTATTATTTTTTTTAAAACATCATTCGCGTTCTTACATCGTCCTAAATTTGAATATAACCGCATGATCTAATTTAATTCTAAATCTAGAGTTCGTAATGATTTATTTTTTTATTTTAATTTTTAATTTGAATCATTTTTCTTCCTTCCTTTTTTTCTTTCTATTTTACTTTTCTCAAAGAAAATCTCTCGAGTTAGTTTGTTATTCGAGATTATTTCAATTATTTTATTTGAAAACTCTGATGCATATCATTATCCGCATACAGGAGATCATTAAATAGTAATATAAGAACTTTGTTCGTTTCTAATCGGAGAAATCATTCTAATTGAGTTATTAATTGTGTCGAAAAAATATTCTATAGATAAAAAGCTCGACTCTATCGAATAAAATACATTACTTTACTTTGTAGCGTTTGGGAGGTCGTTTTATGCAAACATATGCGAGTTACATATGCGAATACATATGTATATATGTTACGGTCAATGTACATATTCCGAGCATCGTTTCATTCTGACGCAACCCTGAAAAAATTCTATGTTTTTAAATACATATGCATATATATATACATATATATGAATGTAGTAGTTATGTATTAGCACCTTAGGCTAATCATAAAATAAAAATAAAAAGCTATAGTATTAATTTACACGTAGAAAAGTATATTAGCCATTTTTTGGGAATTATTGAACATTATTATTATTATGCAAACAATGAATATAATTTAAAATATCCATTTAAAAAGTGTGCGCGTAACGTGTATACGCGATATGCGTGTATAGGGAATATAATTGCTTCTTTTCAACTTGAACGATGTTATATAAAAGTTTCTATCTCGTAATATGTGTTTCAAACATTATAAATATTATTCTAAATATTCGACGATCGAACTTTCGATACGATCGATCGATTTTGAGTATAAAACAAACGAACTTATCAAATAAAACGAATAACATTTCGATACATATATTAATATACCACGTACATTGATGTATTTTTTATAATATACGTTCATGTACGTATGTATATATATATATATATATATATATTAATATACTTATAAATAATAAACGTTCGAGTTTAACGATCAATGAAGATTATTAATATTTGATGAATGAAATATAGTAGTTGTATTGTTGTTTTTTTCGAATGATTTCATTTATCATTGGCGCGATTCGACTTTTATTTCGTCTTGAGATGGAATATTACTACTACTTTATATATGAAGTTAAATTTTCCTTAATCTTGATAATTTACGCATGAAATTGTTGTATGCATAATTTATTGACAATGCATTAAGCTGTCTAATGATAAGCGCCGTTTATCTTTGATTATATCAGCCGGTTTTCTTGTTATACTACAATAATTTTTTTGTTTATTCGTGTAGTGTATAAATGACAAAAAAAACATATGAACGTTTTTTTTATGTGTTCTCGTGTCATAAAATTTATTTTATAATATATATATATATATGAAAAGACTATTTCGCGTATATAATATTAATGTTTATACGTACTTTTTTTAACAGAGAATAAATATTCGCGGGTTCAGGCCAGCCCGAGCCGCACAGGAGAGATGACATTCTTTCTTTCTTTCTTTTTTTTTTTCTTTTCTTTTCTTGTCATTTTTAAAGTCTTAGATTTGATCCATATTTTGTAACGTTCATTTCTCTTTCGTTACATCATTTTAACGATCGCCTTTTTTCTTTATTCGGCTTTAAAATGCGCCCCTTATAAAAGTCCAGCAATACACATAGCGTATATATATATATATATATATATATATGTATATATTTAAATTATTAAATATATAATAGAGTAACTAAAAAAAAGAATCACACGGATATGTATTTACAGTAGGGATATGCACGATCTCAAATACTTTGTATTTTTTTTTTTTCTTTTCTTGTTAAATAATTTTAATACATAAGTACAACTTTTGTTTTATTTTACTTCCTTGTGAACTTTTGTTTCTTTTTTCTTTTTTAAAGTAGCCTCCATTTAAAGATCCTCTTAATTGATTCCACTTAATTACAGTTTCATCTATATGTATATATATATATATGTGTGTGTGTGTATAATTGTTTATAATATACGGAGCCGCATTTAACATTAAAAAGCGCGTTACGGCGCTATTATTTCACAATTAAAAATTTTACTCTTTACGAATAACTATTTTAATAAAGTCAGAACAAAAATGTTCTTTAATTTTGTAAATAATTAACATTTGAATGTAAAGTGATTTATTTTAAAAGGCTTTTTAAAAAATACACAATTATATATATATACGCAAACCCATGTAACTATGTGTTACTTTAATTTTATCAAAATAAATTGTTATATGGAAAAAAAAGAAAAGGAAAGTATTGTTAAATCGAAATAAATGAATTGACGAAAAACAAAAAATAATGAAATTGAAGTAAATCAAATGATTTCTTCTTCTTTTTGTTGCTTCACAATAATTTCGCGCTTAGGACCTTTAAAAAGTATAAATACGATCCTGTATATATGTGTGTACATATCTTCTAATTTTCTTACCATCGCCGACGAAAAATCGAAATAGAATAGAAAGCACCCGGGTAATATTCTTAACGAGAGTGGTCCCAAAAGTATTAAGGAGTAACCGTTTCCCCCTTTTACGCAAGAGCTTTTCGAAAAGCTTCGAAAATTTTTTCTATCTTTTTTTTTTTTTTTTCTTTTATTTTATTTTATTTTAAATCTTCTTAACTCTGTGTGTGCATCAAATTGTTTAACTTTATTCTTTCTCGGGATTATCAGCGACATTAAGTTAAAAACGCAAATGCGTTTTTTTACTCTAACAATTTTATTGATATTTTTGTCTTCGAAGTTTTTCGACGACCGTCGGCCTCCTCCTCCTCCTCCTCCTCCTCCTCCTCCTCCTCCTTTTAATCGTTGACGATGCTGTTCTTTTAATTATTTATTTTATTTTATTTTGGGGTTTCTTTGCGAATGTTCTCAGGGGGGGGTGGGAGTGTCGAGATTTAATTAAAATACACATAACGTTTAATTATCGTTATTAGTAGCCATTATTCGTTTGCGCCTATTTACATAAACGTTTATTTTCTCTCATTCTGATAATAACTAATTTGTAATTATTCTTCTTTCATGTTTTGTATAGAGTAATCATATATACACATATATATTTGTTATATGTGTGCATGCACAACGATGTCACGAGACGTCGGAAGAGACGAAATTTTTTTTCCTTTTTTTTTACATTTTTTGCATTTAAGAAACATGATTATTATTATTATTATTATAATATATATTTGTCGGATTCAGATTGATTTACAATTTTTCGTAGGAAAAGTTAGCGCGTCGGTAGTTTTTAGAAAATGGATATACAATATTATTTAGGATGCATTGGAAGACGGAACGAGATTCTTGTGGCATCGTTGGCAGAATAGATATCGTTCGTCTAATCAATATATTTCATCATGCTACTGTCTGTCATTCTGTAGTTATCTTGTGTTATTTAATTAACAAAAATTAGGCTATCTCGGTATTGAACGAACCTTCTCATTCTTCTTCTTCTTCTTCGTTCAATTATATGCACTTGAAAATTCTTGGCGCATACATTCTATTTATCTTGCAATGTGTTTATTCGAATGCATAAAAGCATGGTAAATAAAACAAATCCACACTTCTCTTATTCTTGAAATATATACAATCTAATAATAAAGTTTCCTCCAAAGAACAGATAAAAAGGAAGAGACGTTAGTGTATATGTATATTTCTATGTGTGTATGCATATGTCTCTGTGTGTGTTGTGTGTAAGAAAGTAAACATCAATCAATTTTGCAAATTTTAGCGATTTATATATTATGCATCTATATATATATGTATGTATATATGTATATAGAAGTTTGATATCTTCGAGTAATAATATTAAATATGATAATGAGTTCATGGCCTTTCTTTTTACATGTGTAAGAAATAAAAGATTATTTTTTTTCGTAGATAATCATTTTCATTTTGTTTTTTTTTTCTTTCTAATGACAGACAGAACAAGAGAATAAAAGAGAGAAAGAGAGAGAGAGAGAGAGATAGAAAGAGAATGTGTGTGTGTGTGTGTGTAAAATTGTACTAAGAAATAATACTGACGTGTTATAAAGAAAGCCCCATGGATTTTGGCTTTCTTTTGATCATTTTTGTTGTTCTTTGCCGACACGAAATGTCGTAATTATATACGTATACCTAAATTTGTATGCTCGAGTATCACTCTATCGCAACGTGATAATGGTCCAACACAGATATAGATCGATTTATGTTTCTCGAACTAGAATTTTCTGATTTGTTCATTAAAATTTGAGATATGATTCAATTAGTTCTCTTTCAATAATATTTATAATAATAATTATTATCGAGCTTATTAATGAATACGAGTAGCACTAAAAGTATTCTATAATAATATATAATCGTGGATTTTCATTGAAATAAATGAAATATAATTTTCATAATGATATCGTTATTTTAATAAAAGGCTCGCAATTGTGTAGAGATAATCCATTGTTCCTCGTATCATATATAATATTAATAATATAATATGACTCGTCTCTAAAGAATAAAATATTTGAATGAGATTGGCCTTTGTCCTCGTACTCTCGTCGAATTCGTATACAATTGAAATGTCTTGATTTATTTTCATTCGAACCTAATTGATACCTTTGAGGCGTTAGGCTAGTATTTCCAATGAATTATTAATAGGGGGTTGTTGATGGGGGTTGTTAATGGGGGTCGGTGATGGGTATTTTTTAAAGCTGATTTCTTCGAGCGGCGAAGATCGAAGTTATCGACGTCGCTCGCGACTGCCACTATGATTTCCAAACTCTTAATTTCCTCAATGATACTTTCTTTAAATGAAGTGCCGCGTTAAGTATATCAGATTCGCGAGTATCCTCACCGTCGGAATGAACTTCGCGTCTACGGCCTGACATCAATAAACGATGTCTCAAACCTCTTGAGGTTGGATCAGATAGGGCTTCGCTTACTGGAACTTTTTCCTTGCTCGATCCAGGTAACGATACGGATCTACCAACGGAGAAACCCTTGCTCAGCCTGTCTAACGTTGTCGGTATTAAATGTCGCCTAGGTGCGATTTGTTCTCTTTCTCTTAAACTAAATCTACCTAAGGTCTTCCAAAAAGCTTGAGTGCTATAAACATTTTCGTCGTCCCTGAGGACTCTTTGCTGACGACTACCGCTACCAACAGCACCAGCTCCACCCCATTCCAATTCCTCGACCAATACAAATTTCATAGGATCTTCCATTCGCCTTGCCTTTACCAAAGCCTGAGCTAGAACGTCTTGTGCGGAACTACTCACTGGTACTCGTAAAATAGCGTAAGGAATTTCCGGTGAAACTTCGTTAATGCAAACTAAAAAAGTGTCTTCCTCGTCCCATATATGTGTTGAATGATCCCGCGAATTGGTATCCAATTTCGAATGTCCGGCCGTACTTCGAATCGATAAAAGCCATGCTCTGCTACTTGGATCATCCCCGACACGTTTTAACAGAAATCTACCTTGTCCTTTCCACAATGCTTGAGCTTGAAGAGGGTGCTCGGTAGGATCGAGAATTCGTTGAGTAGGTAATTCTTCTCGATCACGTTTTTCCCAACCACGGGAGACTTCCTCTACGAGAATATATTCGTCAACGTGTTCCGGTGATATTCCTGCTTTTTGCAATGCTTGTAACATCACTTCTTGGGTAGTACTTTCTTGGGTTACTTTTAAAATGGTATAAGGTTCTTCCGGTATTACGTGATAAACCATTAGGAAAAACATTCTTCTTTTTAATGTTACCCCACCGAGTCCTGCTGGATCTACGGTAGTCAATTTATCCGGTTCTTTACTCGACGACGGTCGTTTCGATGTCGTTTCCTTGTGATCGCGACAACAAGTATTGTAATCGAGACTTTCCTCTTCCAAGCGGGAATAGATGAATAACGTGGATAAAGCTAATGGTTTATTTTTACACGAACGCAATCGTACGTGTCTGTAACCTGGTCGTAGGCATTTTAAAGGTATCACGCGTTGAGCAATCAAATGATGAGAACTTGCTTCGACTATACCTAATCTTAAAAAGGCTAGATCTTTAAACATCACTTGGAAGCAGAACTTTTCATTCCATATTGGATTTAGGGCATTGTTTTGTATGACTTTGGTTTTATGTTTTGCACAATCGATCGGTATGCCCACCAACTCGATTTCAACGTACGTACTGGCCAAGAAGTTTGTTGCTGAAACGTATTGCCCAGACACTATCGATAAAGCCAAATGGGCTGAGTGTAGACCATCAAATTCTTTGTCCCATGGATTGAATCGCCTACAAATATAAATATAAATATTAATGATACGTATTCTCTATCATTTATTCGTAATAATACATATTTTATAGATAAATAATTCGACGTGCCTATACATCATATGAGTCTTGTCCCACATCACCGAAGGTTTCCTCACGTATCCACATTGTCCGTTCTGTTCGAACATGGCAGCATTCAAATTTAATCCCGCATCGTCGGTTTGATAATTCAACGCTACCATTTGAATACCAAATGCCCAAAAGATCACAGGATTAAAATTGGTTGAATCGATACGCATTCCCGCTGGATACGTTCGAACTAATTGTGTTTCTGTATGAGCTACCACACCCAATGGCTGCTTCCTACAAATTTTTTTGGCTGCGCTTTCGTTCAAAGACGAGCATTGGAAGCATGCTGGTACGCCACGGGTCGTCCTGATGAACAAACAACAACAATTGAAAATATTCATTATCTCTTTTACTTTATCTTTTTTTAATACACATCCAAAGAGAAAAATATGAGTAAAAACCTGATGAAAAGATTATCGATGTTACTGCCACCACTTGCAATTGAAGCAGACGTTGAAAGAGATTGCGGTGATCCCGAAGAAGAAGCTACCCCACTGCTACCGATTCCAGCAATGCTGTGTCTTTGAACAGGCCCAGTATGAGCCTGATGACGAATTTTTCCAGATGTACCCGTTCCCGGAGTTGTGTTTAAGCCACGAAATTTAATAGCTTGCAAATAAACAACTAAATCTGACAATTCCTTAGCGATTTGACTACTTTGCTTTGGTTGAACTTTATCGTCGGCGGTCTGATCCGATTTTAGACGAAGTTGTGGCTGGTTACCCAAATATCTTTCGTAGCTCGATATCGAATTGTCTAGAAATAAAAAGAAACAAAATTAAACACACAAGAGTTCCCTATTTATTCTCAAACTTTGAATGTTATTTGAGAGTTGAAAACAAATGATTACCATCGATATTATCGTCCTCGTCATCGTCTTCCTCATCATCCTCATCTTCGCTGTAATATTCGACCACGGACGGGCTACTAACGTCCGTTCGCATTTGTTTCATGGATGATGCTCGATCGGATATCAACATTTTGCTACGATAAGATGTCGATGCGTGAGATAACGGACCAGTTGGATCCACTACTAATTTCTTATTTTTTATTAATATCCTATGTCGCAATTGAGATGGTGAGGGTAGTTGAGGATCGTCACCGAAATCCGTTTCAAATAAAAACTTCGTTACAAGTTTCTCCCCAAAGACCAACTGTAATTAATAGAAAACACTATTGTTTTTCTATCTAATCGATGTACCAACGTAAGCAATTCATTTATAATGAGTAACGCGAGTAACAGCTGTTATCTTTAACATTTTAATTGGGGATGGACTCGTTAAGAATACTATAAAGACGACGTAAGTTAATAAGTTCCCCACTTAAAAGGTTAAAATAATCTACGTTAATTTCAGTTGTTGACAAATTCTTTATATATTTTTAATTAGATCGAAGAGAACACATTTTTGGTAACTTTCCCACGTAACACTTTTCACGATTTTTCAAGTGCTTGATATAACCTGACAAAAAAAGTATTTGAAACAAAAGTTGAGATCACTTTTCGATTGTGGCTGTACATTGCAATAAAAAAAAAAGCTTACAAGATAATTGAAATCGATAAATTTACCTGAAAGATCTGTGCCATTCGTGCTTGTTGACTTTGGGAGCAGTGATTTTCTATGGAGAGTATAACCGGATAGGGTGAACTGACGAATGCACTCCTGTCAATCGCTTCTACTACCAATCGAAATGGGATCTTTGTGGTAAAGGTGTGGCCGTGATAAATGAGAGGTGATCCATCGTCCCCATCCCAGCAGTCTAATTCAACGCATCGACATCCGGTCAAAAGGACCTAAAAGATAGATTTCTCTATTTGAATTCGTTTAGTTTACACTTCGATACTTATTTACGATTTATTTTGATAAAATGAAATACATAGGAACGGTGAACAGTAATCGTCGATCGTTTGGCTTGTTCGCAAAGACTGATTTAATTTCTTCGAATAGGATCGATTACGACGATTTAATTAAAACCGGAGAGAGAGAGAAACTTAGACCGTTTTAACGTAATTTAGAATGTATTGGATATTTGATAAGATCGATTGGCGTACAACGTTGATTTCGAGAAAGTTAAAATTGGAAATATCAGCTATCGAATCGATCGGAACTGATGTTTCTTGTGAGCTTTGGCTAGTAGGTCAAACGATGGGTCAAATGGCGAGTAAAATACTAGGTCATAAGTTGAATTGGGCCAATAAAAAACTTATGCATAAACTTTCCTACTCTCAGAACTGACAAAACGTTAATTAAAACACACTACACAGCATCATTCTTCGTAATTTGATTTACAAATAATTACTAACTCGCAAAACAATCATTATTTTAATTGCTGGTAAAGATAATTTTCAATAATATTCATTATACCAGACAACTCTGCGAGAAATAAAATGAAAATTCTTGAAACAAGCATTAGATTTGGAAAGTGCTTCGACTTTTAGGAATATTAGCGTTTAAAAATGAGTAACCTGTGAATAAAGTTGGACGGATGATTCGCCCTTAAGCTGATGGCCAGTCAGATAAGTGTTGTGGGAGCTTGCAATGTAATATTGCGATAAGGGCTGCTGCATTTCGTTTTCCAAGGGTGTCGCGTATTCGTTTGGAAAAGCGTAATTGTCCTTGTCCATCATGTATCGTGCAAAACCCTCGAAAGACAAACACCATTGTGTGCGTAATACTGGATCTGGTTCATGCCTCTGAAATTAGAAAATGTAGGGAAAAACAAATGAAAATTTGGTTGCATGTTTTTTTCCAAAGCGTATCTCGTATAGTTCTAGTCTGATTTATCTCTAATTTGTGTCTAACTTGTTCTCGTTCATTGAAAGGGTAAAATCTAAAGATAGATAGATAGTAGGTAGTAGGTAGTAGGTAGGTAGGTAGGTAGGTAGGTAGGTAGGTAGGTAGGTAGATAGATAAGTTAATTAATTGTTAGTTAGAGTAAGACGGAAAGTTAAGAAATTTACCTTGACGAGGGCTTTGATCTCGTCGTCGGTAAGCTTTTCTTGTTGTCGAGATTCGAGGAACTTTGTGAATGTGGCAAGAGTGATTACTTGAGACTTGGACGTGTCGACGCCAGAACAATTGTTCATTATACTCGCTGCTGCAACGGCGTCAAAAATTTGTTTCTTATGAAGGTTACCAGTGGTTTTGTATTCGTGACAATCGATGGAATTGTTTCTGGTTAAAAGTCCTATATTTAAAAAATATAGGAGATTATTATTTAGATAGATTAAATGTGATTCGAAATATTGTAATGATCATTATCATTTGTTACCGATTCTTTGTGGGGTGGCATCGCTGGTTTGTCTTAATACTGCTGGACGTGTACTAAAATCTCGAAGCGAACCATCACTTTGACTTCGGCACGTGATCGCAAGCTGCCCAAAGAGATCACGTAGGTCCTTTCTAGCTCGAAGGCTGAACGATCGGAAAAGTGCCACGAACTCGACAAAGTTCAACTGTGTCTCATACATAATGGAAGTGGCACGTGTTTTCACCTGCAAAGAAGTTTCCGATCCACCTGGCATTCCTCCACCATTTCTGTCCTTGTCTCTAGGAACGCAAAGCAAGCTGTTTCCAAGTGATAGCGATATAGAATGAAACAAATGAAAAGTACAAGTATATGTATTGTACATACATATAATATAAACACGGTTAGATAAGTTTTTCATTTGATCGATACCTTTGTAAACTGGAATAAGGCAAGTTGGAAGTTACTATTCTTTCGGCTGAGCCAGGTGGACTGCGCGATGTAATTCGATCTCTGCTGGCTCTTGGCGACGCTGGAATTATTCTTGTTAAGGATTCCCTGCTACCAGTTATATGACGAAAAGGTGTGCCAGATAAACCGCTAGATAAACCGCTAGATAAACCGCCAGATAAACCGCCATCCGAAGACGAGGAGTCGTATTGTTTAAAGCTGATCTCCTGAAACGTCTGAGTACATACTTTCGAGTCTATTGTAAATTTTTCTCTTAACATACCTTTGTCAGAGCATGAATATTGCCGATAGATTTGGTCTTTTTTCCCTTGACGTTTCTTTTGCGAATATTAGCACTACTAGTTGGCGAAAGGGTTCCAACACTTTCGGTTAATGACCAATCACGGCCACCAAAAACTCTTATCGCATCAGCGGTCATAGGCTCGAGGCAACCTTCCTCGAAATACAATTGTAGATATTTTTCTTTAAGCCAACGAGATCTTCGATCCGTTAATTGTCGCTGTCGCTTCAGGCCTCGTAATATCCAACACAATCCCATATACCATATCCTAAAATAAAGGATCAGAATTTTCTAATTTACTGTATTCCCATCCTACTGTTTTCGCGGCAAAATCTTTACTCACTTGCCAAGAGCCGGGGGACAAAGTAGAAAGAGCAATCGATTGTCAGGCAGATTGGAACCATACATGAGGCCGATACAAGAATCTGACCCAGGTAGGCCATACCTATACGAATGATACGATACGATACGAATTACGAGATCACGAGTTACTATTTCCTTTTTGTTTTTTTTTGTTATTGACTCGATAAAAAGGGATCATTTTGATCCTTCACCTTTTGCATATGCTCCTAAGGTCGGCCTCCCTGTCTCGGTCGCAACAACCAATCATGATTTCTTTAACGGAGGCCAAATCGAGGTATCCTTCCTCTAAAGTGACCGATGCACAATCATTTTGTAGTGCCGCGTATCTGCTTACTAAACCAGCTGGCATATTATTCTCGGGATTGCTAGTGATTGAGAATTCGGTGTAGGCGGCGGTGTTGGTTCCGAATTGGCCCGTTTTCAATGAACTCCACGGTGGTTTTTCCCAGACGAAGGTACCGCACGCTCGATCAACTCGTGCGAATACCAAGGCCGTTCTCGAAGTGCCGCTTTCACAATCCCAATGTACCAACGTTGTACCATGGTGTAATATCTAATCACATCAGTTTCCTTTATCTTATTCCTTTTTCCATATAACATTTATTGTTTCATGATAAACGATACAAATTATTACGATACACGGTTACTTTCTTCTCTCTAATTGTAAGATATATTAAAGCTTTATTAGCAAGCAAGTAGTTAGAACAAATGAGTATACCTAGTTACGATAAAGCTCGTATCAACATAATTAATTATTACCGCCGACCCTTCCTTCCTTTCACCAAGTTCACAGTTTGCTCCTAGCAAATAAGGGAGTCCCTTTTTTTACTTCCCATTGCGGTCTCTGGCTGGAACAATTCTCATAGCTATTTCTCTAACGTGTTAAAGCAGGATAAGGGAGGAAAACGCAAAATGTTGCCGAGAGAAAGATAAATCTTTTTTATGGCTGTCGTACCTACTTATACGCTTTACTAAAGTTAAGTACCTAATTATTATTCCCCTATCCACACTCACACAGACAGTTATCAGGTTAACTCAATATACCTGTAAGATATGAAGATCCATTCCTGTGCGTGGCGCGGCAACTGGGAAAAGGGCAACCCCATGATCTATGGGGATCGGTTGGACCGGCTTATAAGAATTAAGATCAAGATGATAATCATTCTCATCGCATTCCTCGGCCATGTAGGTCTGCTCGATCGCTGTGGTGTGTAGACTGAGGGTGCGGTGAAGGGAGCCGGTGGTTGCATCCCTTCCTCGAGCGTGCCGATGATTGTGGAATAGTGCAACCTTTTCCAGGACGGCGTTCGTATCGTACCTCTCGTTTGTCTTTTTTAATGAGCTCCATCCTGAAGGAGCTTCGGTATTACTCTCGACGTCTATCCGTGGACCAACCGATGCACCAGCACCAGAAGAACTTACATTTTCAATCGGCCCAATCTCTTTTGTTTTATCTTTCGTGCTCTCGCGGCTGTTCTTTTTCTCGATATCGCTCTGACAAATTAAACAAAAATATTCAACAATTTCTTTTATTAACTGTTGTTATATATATATTAAAAAATAGTCATTTATTAGTCATTATGGTTTATGTAATATTATGTTTTTTATTCATTAAAACGGACACGAACCTTTTTTGTTTTTACGATCAAATAGGCAAATCGTTGTTAGTTTTAATTTATAAATAGAATATATTTTTCTTTCGTCCAAGACTACCATCTTTGCTGACGACTAACCGATGATACCACCCTACTTCGTCTCTATTTTGCAACTGAACTATTCAAGAAAAGAAAAGGAGTAGGACTGTTATTCAACGCCTTGTATAAATAGTCCTTTCTGGAAATATGAATATGACCACCGAGCATTGTAAACAGTTTGTGCAGTATTACAAATTTCTAAGACGTCCAAAGTCAACTGCAATTCATTCTGCTTTAGTTTATCATTCTCCCGTCGGCTCATCAGAATACGCTTTCACGTACATGAACAAATATTTGACAATTTCATCGTTCGACGGTTTCTTATCGCCTCAACAAAATATATTTTTAAACTACGAACTTTTACGAGTATTATGCAAGTTTCAAAGTCACAATATTTTGATGCCAAAGGATAGAAAATATTAGAAATATTTAGAAAACGATGCGCGAACTTTATTTTCTAAACTAATTCAAATACAAGTACTGCGTGAGAGAGAATGAACAGAAAAGCAACATTCTTTTGTCGCATTGTGTTTCTTTCTTCCATTGGTTTTTTTCTTAACAAAATTCTGAAAAATTGACCAAACTATATTTCCAATCTAACTTTTCCGTCGTTAATTAAAAAGATTTCCAATTAACCGATTCATGGGTTGTGAAGAAAACTTCTACGTTACATCTTGAAAAGACTGATCATTATAATTAAATCAACTTTTAATGCTTATTCATTAGAGAGATGTTGCATTTGTTTTTTGTTTGTTTGTTTGTTTGTTCGTTAATTATATTCGTATAAGTTTGCGAGAGTAATCGTCGGATCATATGATAATATAAGTATAAAGAAAACATGATATATAAGAAAGATTTTTCCTATTACCAGGGGAGGGTTAAATGTTCTTAAGTGGGCTATAAATTTGTAGACTTTCACAGTTTGAAAATGTGAAACGAAAATTTACCTTGAAAGGTCTTCAAAAAGAATAATTAAGTTTAAATTACCTAGGAACTTATATAACCATCCCACCCTGTATACCTATACAAATAGTAAACGCTATGTTAAAACGTTACAACAACTTACACACATAAATACAACTCATTATCATTTTTTATTTCATCAAAATCATTTGTTGAAAAATGTACATACTTCCGTTGAAACTTTACACCAAAATTTAGTCTTTACAAACGAGTCAGATTTCATATATAATATCTAACGACGAGAAATATTACTTGTTATTAGTAACGCGTAAGAATTCATCCAAGAGTAAAAACATGTGCGAGTGATGAAGGATTTCAGAAAAAGAAAAGAAATAAAAATGGAAGAAAGAGACAGGTGGCGGCAGTAAGCCAACTTAATTCAACCACACCCACAACAAGCCAACTGTCAAGCCAACTGTCAAGCCAACTGTCAAGCCAATTCTCAAGCCAACCCAAAACATCCAACACAAATCAGGCAAGCAAGGAGTATTTGATTTTTCACCGTGGTGATTATTAGCGACAAGAGCAAGTAGTTTCCGCCGGCCTACAACTATCGTAACTGCTGGAGGCCGATAGAAACCCCTATCCTTGTCGTTTTACAACTATTTTCTTCAGCTTTGATTTTATATTCTTCATCTTTTTTCTTTTTTGTTTACTTGTTCTCTTGCTTCTTCTTTCCGTTTCACGTTGACTTCTTTTTGTTTTCTCAATTCTTCTTCTTCCTCTGCATCGGTCGTAGGAGGATTCTTCACGCCAAGAAACGAGGAATTCCGTTTGGAATTTCTAGTAAGTAAGTAAGTAAGAAAGGAAGAAAGAGATAGGAAGATGCCATGCGGTTTGAGAAAAGCGATTTTCTTAGGTGTCCTATCGGATAAACCATTCATCCACGTCTAACGTTTAAATCTATAGCTCCTGGGAGATGTCCAACGTTGTTCTCACCCAGAGTGAAAATATTATCGACGTCTTGCACTTCAGGCTGCCGCCTCTTTTTCTTTTTCTTCTTTTTCTTTATACGTCAGATTAAGTAAATTCGAATCTCTTAGGGGTATTGACAAGATTTTTCTTCTCTTCTTATTGTTCAAAACTGACTTCGAATAAAGATTTCTTTATCGAGACGACAAGATATGTTTAGAATTTCAATCAAATCCAATTTGTCGAGAAATTATTTCTCTTTATCCTTCTCATATCCTATTTGATAAATCTTTCTATCAACGCGAAAGAAATTCTTTTTTTATTTGTTTTTACATTAAGAAATTAATTATGCCATTTGTAATATGAAAATCATATATGTTCTCTCGATAATTTATCTTCTCTCTCTTTTCCATTTAAAATAATAATTTATTCAAATTTTATTCAAATTTCATGACACTTTATATATGAGTGTATTTCGATACTATAATATTTAGAGATTTATATATGTTACTGTCAAAGCCGGCATTACTAGTAAATCCTCGGCATTACTATGAATGTGAAGACTTTTTCGAGAGTTTTTCCTATAGCATCGAACATAATACTTTGATATTCTATAAACAAAAATCCCAAAACAAAATAAAATTTGTATTTAATATATTCTTAGAATGATTTTCAATAAAATGCATGTATAAAACATTTCGTTGTAAACCCGTTAATCTTCCGATACGATAAAGAACAAAAGATACAGATTTTTCGTGGACATTTCTACGAATATTTGTCTAACTAATGTCTAAAAAATATAACCTGAACCTTTGCAAATCAATTTAGTTTCCGATAAGTTATTTTACACGTAGGAAAAAGGGTGTACTTTAATTTAATTTAATATAAGAGTCATTAAAATCTATTCCCTCCTAGTATAAAAAATATTTACAAAAACTTTTCAAAGAAATTACAAAAAAAAAAAAGAAAAAAGAAAATAGATAAAAAGGAGATAAACGTAGATTACAGACATTTATATAACTTTATATATTTATATAACTTATTATATAAACTCCTATGAATTTCTCGTCAATTCGAAAACGACAAGGTTGTGTTAATAATAGAGCTCATTGATCGAGATGTATTATTATCTACGAGAGTGCAAATTGGAGCAGATAATATTAGTACAAATAACGATTTGCGATTTTAATCTCATCCTCTTTCGAATATTCTCTTCTAGAAAATAATATGCACGTATATTATAATGTACATATTGATATATGAGTCGTTCAAAAGCTAATACGATTAATTTCGAAAAACAAAATTTGACAAAATTAATGTTGTTTTAATGGATATATTTATACAATTTTTAATTACTTAGTTTGATGACAAAAGTATTTAAAGTTTCTTTTTATTTCAAATGATGTAGGCATCTTTACAGCAAGACAAGTTACGTACAAGATATGCAAATAGAAACGTATATACGATTAAATCGTTTAACAATGAACAAAATTATTTATGCTATCGCAATTGATCCAAAAAAAATATAACAAAATTGACTTTTTTACGACTCATATGTTATACACCTTAAGTGTTAATCTACTCTATGTCTTTCTTTTTATTTCATATTATTTTTCCTCTGTCTATGAACGATCGAATGATATTTTTACATTTGTTCGGCGATGACAACGACAATATTCGTAAATTTTATTTACAAAAAAGAAAACCCATCTGATTCGTTTGTTCTTTACTTAGAGAAATGGGGATGGGAATGGGGATTGGGATGGGAGTTGAAGGGAAAAAGCTGGCAATTTGTCGAATATACGAGGGACACGTATAATTGATAATTGATAGAAAATAGGTAACACAAAGAGAACGGAAAGGCACTATCTCGATATTTCCAGGACGTGCTGCCAGGAAACATTGAACACGCAGTGATAATCGATCTTCTATTTTGCGGCCGCGCGTTATACCTATCTTTCTTTTCGTTCTAGAAAAGCTACTTTGGCAGATTCTCCCTCTACTCTCACTCTTCTCCCGAGAGAAAAGCTTTTCTTGCACACTTTCTGGAAACCATACCCTCCGAGACTCTACCTTTGGGATTAGGCTACCTCCGAGATGAGTATTACTTTACTCAAACCGTGTTTGAGAAAAGGAAGAATGATTATCAGCTTCCATTGGATACGTGTTCGTGTATAGTAGTAATGTATACTATAAATATATCATCTGCGGACAATAGCTCCTTTCGTGATATGTTTTTCGAAGGTTTTTCGTAAAAGAGGGGAAGAATATAGAAATGGACGTGTGTATGAATTGTTATTGATATAGTTCTTTTTCTTTTTGACGGATCTACAAAAGAATAGTCACTTATTCCTACACGAAGATATCTTACTAAGATCAACTTCCTTGTTGTATACCTTTTCACCAGTTTTCTTTTGACCCTATGCTCTCGATACGGTGGATCAAATAAATCGAGAAATAACAACAACAAAAATACACGAAAGAATGGACTTATCTTCAAAGATTTATTATTTCTCGTATAGTTTTTCTTACAAAGAGGGGAAAATTATGCTTTTTTCACGTAATGTGAAAAAATAATAATAAAATAAAAATAAGAACTTTTAATTTTCGCTCAAACTTTGATCTAATAATCATGACGATTATAGATGATGGTTTAATTCGGTTTTTGAAAATTAAGCAAGAAGATTAAAATCTCACCTTGTATTCGTTAGCGTTGACTTCTCTTAATTCCCGCAAAAAGGCACCAAAAAATGGTACCACTGGACATTCTGGCATTGCGAGAGCACGAGCTAACGCATGCTCGTACTCGGAAGACAAAAGGGCGGAGGCAAGATATTCCAGAACAGGAATTGACTCACTTACGCTCGGGTAAAATGGCTTCAGCTTGTTTGATCTGTAACCGAAACGTTTTTATTTTCTTTTTTTTTTCAAAACCTGATTTTTAACATATTTCATTTGGCCGAAAATATTTGTTCAGTATTTTTCTATACGCACTGAAAAGTTTCATTTAACTAAAGTAGTCATTTCAAAGCTATGGTCTAACGTTGATATATTTCTTCAAAATAAATATGATTAATATTTCTTATTAAAGTATTATATATTTCTATTTGTTCGGGTTACTTTTATTAATTAATGATCGATATATATAATAATATAATAGGTCATTAAATGAATTCCTGTGGGTTCAGTTTGAAGATAGTTCATTCAAAAGTACAGGAATTGGAAACTTTTGAGAAACTACTTTTTCCGACTCGATTAAATACCAAGGGAACGTTTTTGAGAATTTTTATCGCGTTCTATTCGCTTGCCCCGATATTCTACCAGAGAGCGCTGAATTTTTCTTTTCCTTTGTTTTTTTTTCTTTTCCTTTTTCTTTTTTTCTCTCTCTCTCGTACATTTCGACCTCCTCTAACGGTCGAATATGGATTTTAAAGTGGAACGAACGAAAACGAACGAAGAGGAAAAAAAGAAAAATGAGAATCGAGTTTAGAATTTTTTAACGAAAAAGGAAGTTGATACATATTTTAACGTGGGAGAAGTTGCTGCTACCATTTTCAGAAACGTATCCTATTTTTCCCCTACCAACAAGGATTCTCACGTTTTAACCTTTATGATAGTTCTCCTCGTACGTCAAGCTTTCTAAGACTAACTATTAGAAGTAATAGTCTAACGTCACGTTTGTGGGATCGTCGAAGATACTTGTTATTTGAGTTAAGTGGCTTTACTGTGCACAACTTTTTCTCTCCCTTTTTCTCACCATTTTTCTCTTACATTTTTGTCGACAACGATTTTTGTCACACATATTCCATTACAAAGAAAGAACAACGTATGGAGTTTAATTTTTGTTTAATATTACAAAAAAGGAAAGAGAGAGAGAAAAAGCGAAGGAAGAAATGGCTCGAGGCGACCTTTCTTATTCTTTACGAACAGGATTAAATTTGCCCTTCGGAGATTGCAGTCTTCGGGCATACAATCTACTCACTATCTTTCCTCCTGTCTTTTTCTTTATTCCTATTCTATTCTATTCTTTTTTTTTTTTTTTATATTTTTTCTCTACCTTCTGAAACACAAAAGATCGAGTAAAATGAAGTTTACGTTTAGTACCACTTGTTATGATTATCTCAAAGCAAAGAAAAATTTCGTCTAATTTATCCGACTTACACGCGGCGTTAACCTAAATTGAAAATCTCGCTAAACGAGATTTGATTTTTTTTATTCAAAAGTCATCAGAAAAATCTAAAATGATCAATGATTTGTTTACTTTCCCTTTGGCTTATGAATAAATCAAAAGTATTCGCAAAATAACATTTGCACATTGTGATTTAATATCAAAAATTGCGTTATTATAATAGATTCAGTTTTCATAATAAATTTACTAATTACTGAACATCTTTCTGTTCAAATGTTTTGCCAGCGATCGAATTTTTCAAGGCAATAAACATACTGACACGTAAAAGGTTTATCCGAACGCAACCCTTAAAACCAAGTGTTGCTCGATGAATCGATTACAGAAGCACGCGGTGAATCGATCATTAATGCATTTCGATTTGTTCACTTTTTCAAACGTTTGCATCTCAATCAAATCTATGACTAATTGTAAGTCATGCTTATGCACTTGACGTTGAATTTCATTCATTGATTTTGCTCGGATATTCTACGAATCCAACCGGTTTAATTTTGTATCAGAATTTTCGGTATACTCCCCGTATGTGTGAATGGGTGAGGGGGGAAAATAGGGAGGAAAAGAAAGTTGAGTAAAACAACAGCTCGATTCCATTTCTCTCTTCAGCCACAAATGACGCTTTTCCATTATTGGAAGCCACGTAGTAAGCCACGAACGGGAAATATCCGGAAGAAACATCCGGTAGATAGCCATTAACTGTTCTACCCCTAGAAGGACCACTCATCCCTTCTCTTTTTCTCTTTCCACCACCCCCTGTTCCTCTGTCTCTTTCTTTCTCACATATACACACATTTCTCTTCTTTCTTTTGAACTATCTCTTTAAACCTCTTACGACTTGTGCCACAATTTTCTTCCTAATCTACACGTGGATTTCCCCAAGTTCTCCACTCCCACCTCCACCCTCTCTCTCTCTCTCTCTTCTTCTCCTAACTTGTTTGAGAAACTTTCGAGATCTGCGGTTTCCCAAAGAAACTTTCCTAAGGTATCGGAAGAGAACGATATCGAAGAACGATGGCAGAATAAGAGGGAAAGAAAAGAAAAAAAAAAAGAGCAAGTCCCACGTAAAGTTAGACTTTCTTTTTCGAAAGAAAATGTTGCATGCAAACGGCATATTGTAAGTACCTACTGTACTTCTTCTTCTTCTTATTCTTCTTTACTACTACTTTTACCCCAACGTCATATCGTTATTTTATATTTCTTATTTATATTTTTTCTTCCACTTTTGCCTTTTTATTTTTGTATATTTCTCGTTCTTATTTCTTTTCAATATTTTATCGAACTGAGAAAACTGGAACGACAGTTCTTAAATTCTATATCGTATATTATACTTTTCTATATATCTTTTATAAATAAATGTATTGTATATTGTATTATTGTATAAGGTGAAAAGTTATCTTAGGTGATTTAACAAATCAATTCTATTCCTAGTTTGATAATTATGTTAAAAATCATTATTTTTAATTGTTATTATGAAGAAAATATTATTGAAATTATTATTTTGATAATTGAAATCATTTAGAAATTGTTCATCAATTTATTTCAAATTGCGTAACATAAGTATTTAAGATCGAAATAAGAACGATAACCCCTTTCAGTTATTTTATTTCCCTTTTAAAAATTCTTTTCCGTTGAAGGGTTTTAAAGGACTCACGCGCGATACACGAATATTTTATATTCATTTTAGAAAACTCTCCTTTCTAATTAAAGCACTCCAAAGAATCATTATTATATTCACAACGGGAGAATAAGAATAAGAAGAAGAAGGAGGAGGTGGAGTTGGAGGTGGAGAAAAAAAAAAGTAAGTCTACCTATACAGGGTTGAAATTACGAGCGAACCGCGTGGTGGCCCTTCTTCAAGGCCGTAGGATGTAGATTAAAAAGTTCTTAGCCACACGATGGAGAGCAACTTCCATCTTCCTTGGAAAGTCTTTCGTGGAATGGCACGTAAGGCACGTAACTAAAACATTTTCTCTCTTATTTTTTTCTCTACTTTTCCTTCCCCCTCTCATCTCTTCTATAATACTTTATTTTTATTTTTATTTTTATCTTTAGTTTCTTTTTTTTTCTTTCTCTAACCCAAACAACACAAGGGGGAGGAACGAGAAAAAACATTTAGAAGAGACAAAAATATGAACACGCTCGTAAGCTTAAATTCTTTCTACTTTTCCCCTTTCTTTTCTCTCTTCAAACCGACAAAGATAATTAGCCCGTTGCTTTCGAATTATCTTTTAATTGAACGACATTCGGCGAGAGGATATTTTTTACACTACTTTCTGATGTTTTTTTATCCTTTTTTTAATAATCAACGAAGGTAATTTTGTTCGTTACGTATGGCTTTTCTCATCATTCATATGGACTAAACAAAAAAGTAATTGACAAGGAGAATTATCTCGTTTTTTTTCGGATTATCTCATCTTTTCGTTTGGTTCTAACAAAAGAATGAAAGATACTTCGATCCTTTCGGAAAAAATGGCGTCGACGGCGGCGGCGTGTCGATGTTAAAAGAAAAAGGGAAGGAAGAAAAAAAGGAAGAGAGAAAGAAAAAAGGAAAAAAAAAAAAAAAAAAGAAACAAAGAAGGGAAAACGTTTTTAGGGCTCTGAGAACGATAAAGTTTCGCGAAATACGTTCGCTTTGAGGAAGATAATGGATGTCTAGGCGAAAGCCACTTCAAGATCTCGAAGCAACGAGACGAGATACGAATCCGAAAAGACATCCTCCCATTGTCTTAAATAATGCATAGGAGGGGAGAATTTGACGCTAGCAAACCATGAACCTGATGCGAAAAGAACATTTCTACTAGCAAAAGAAAAGAAATTCCACTTTGTTGTTTTTATATCGTTTATCTATTTATATGTGTTTGTACGTATAATAATATTTTTGATATACAAGTACTATATACTAATAAATAAAGTCTTTTACTTTGATTGAACGATCGACAACAAAATTCTACAGACATTTTTGGATCGCCGAGTAAAGAATCGGGTGTGATCATCGGGAATTGGGGGGGAGTATGTATTATTCCAAGGGATAAAGATTAGGCAAGCCGTCCTTGCTCGATTTTCCCAAGTTTTAACATGGTGTGACATCGTGGAAAGTTCGTAGAAACATCTAAATCGGATTACACTTGCAAAACTCGAGAGAGAAAGATATATATATATATATATATATTCTCTCTACATTTATCGACGTTGAACGTGACGTGTGTTTGCGACGAATTGAGATGGACACTAGTACGAGTAATAGTATCCATCTCAACTATTCTCGTTATTATGATCTATGTATTTCAATATACGATGATTTATTTATTCTACACGAGAAGAAAAGAGTCTTGGTCATATTATTATTACGTTCCTTATTTTCACGATTGCATCCTCCGTTATTTTCTTTTAATACCATCATTACTATCATGCAATATATTATTTGTACCATTATCGTTAAATTATTAGTATCATGTTATTTTGATTATTATCCCAACAACTGTATATAACATTATTGTAAGACTATTAAATCCTACAGGGTTTACCCTATTTTACATTTTTTTTTCTCGTCCTTTCTACAAGCCCTTTTCTAACCCTCGTCAAATTCTTAAACCGAGCCCCAACTTTCTTGGAATTTTTCATTTTCCCCAAAATCCGTCCTTCCAAGCTATTTCTAAATTTATTTTATATACCTTTATAAAAAGATCACACTTTAATTAATATCTACTTTTTTACAAAATCTAACGTTTTTCGTTTATATGTTTTATTTTTTAAACGTGTTATAAACATTAATACTTACTTAAGACCAGCTATAATCTCCATAGCCGAATTAAAGTTTCCAGTATTCCAACAAGTTAGAGCTACTCGTAGTAGGCAAGATAACACTGCCTGACGTTCTTCTACAGTGGCACCGCTGGTTATAACGTGGGTTACCCATGAGCTCACCTATAGAACACAAATAATGCACGAACGCAAATGATTTATCGTACATTGAATTTTTCAATTGCATATTTGTTGTAAGATTTATCTCCTATTTCAACACTAAACTATTAATATTCATGATTTAATGAAAATTTATCTCTTACTGATAATATCGAATGATACAGGTTCTCTCTCTTATTATTAGTAGCAGTAATATTATGATAAGTGCAGTGGTATTATGGTAATCGCAGGACAATCAACATTGTACAAACACATTGTTTATAGAATTGGTTTCGTAAAACGTATCATCGTTACGTTTACATATATATTGCTCGGCTTACGTTCGATATTGTTATCATATGCATTCGACTGGGTACGAAATGTAATCAATCGTTACTTTGAAAGAGAGAGAGAGAGAAAAAAAAAAAAGAAAAAATAGGAAGATCTATCGATTTTGAAAGACTGCGAAAAAGAAACAACACTACTGCCAATGGAAATGTAAAAGATTATGAAAGAGAGTATGAGAGAAAAAGGGACGGAGAAGTGGAGTGGTTGCTTTAACCGAACTATAACTGGGCTTCCTTGAGGCAAACTTTTGTACCTTTTTACGAGTACCTTGAGGCAGACACGTTCGCGACCATGAAATTATTTCTCGCGTGTGTTTGCGTAAGAGCAACCGAAAAAAAGAACGCGCAGGCGCCAAGTTTGTTCGGTCGTCGGAGGGTGAGAAAATTGGTCAATGTAGCAGCTTATCGTTTCTCGATTCTCCCTCACACTCTATTTTTACCATGATCTGTCTCGTATCTCGAGAAAGATGAGAGAGGGTGAAACGATAAACGAGCCGATAAACGCGACCGGTAAACGACGTGGAACGATTAGGAGGGTGGAGAGAAAGAGAGAAGGGGCAGGGGTGTGTATGTACCTCATTGAATCGATTGATGAGCGTCTGAACGGAAGCAAAAACTGTAGGACCGGGCCAAGAGGATTCTTCCTCGGTCTGGGTCGAGCTATTTGCTCTGCTTGGGCTGCTGCAACTGCGACTCGGCGACGGGGGTGGCCTCGCGGCTGATTTTTGCAATGCGTTTTGATCCTGGGACACTTGCTTTAGGTACTCGTTAGGTGGTACCTGATAAAATAGTTGGTATTCGACTTCCGTCAACCTGAGCGCCACCTCCTCGGGGAAGTGCAGCAGCTTGTGCAGATCCTCCAGCTCCTCAGAGCTCCGAGGCAGCTGCGGCTGCGGCCGCTTCTCCAGCTCTGTAACATTTCAATCCTATGTTGGATTTTTTTATACACGTCTCTCCCTGTTATTCTTTTGTCTTTTACATCATTTCGAGAGTACGACTATATAAAGTTCTACAAAGATTTTCTTCTCTAAAGTGTTCAATTTTCTTAATTTTTTCTTCAATTTCCCAAGGATATGAGAAAAAAAAGAGCTTAATTGTGCAAGAAAAGAAAACTGCTCTAAGAGAAATGAGAAATTGTTCGTGATCCTTTTTTCTAATCAAGCACACATATCACAAATGCCCAACTATTATTACGAGTCTCGACTCATTTCTCATTTTCACACTCGGACTAACTTTCAGGAATACTCGAGCATGGGAAATTTGAAAAGCAGTACAACATGGTATGTACAATATATAGGTATATATATATATATATATATAGATGTACGTATGTTCGATCATCACCCTGAGGGATTTTACATTTCCTCGTGCATCTAATTCAAAGCTACGAGAGGAATTGTCTTTGTTGCTTTATATAAATTACACGCTTATAATTAATCTTTCAGAACATATACATATGTATATATCCATTTGCTTTTGTTAAACTTTCATAACGAACTATTCGTTTCTGTCTTTTTTCCTAAACTAACGAACGGAAACGAAAATGAAAACGAAAACGAAAACGAAAACGAAAAGGAAACCGAAAAAGTAAAAGAAATGAAAAAAAAGAAACGGTGGGGTGAAAGAAATTTGGCGAAAAATTTCGAAAGTAACATAGATGTGTTTGCACGGTTGCATACGTTAAGCCCCCATTGCTTGCAAGCACCGATTTTTAAAGCTGACCCAGTTTATATGAGAAATAATTCAGAACGCGGAGAACTGGCTCGACTATACGAGGGTAGTAGTTGTCGCGCGTGCACTAGCATAATGTGCACACACGATGAAAGGGGAGAGAAGAAAAAAGGAAAAGAAAAAAAAAAGAAAAACATGCACTGCGAGCCCGGGATAAGAGTAATTCGAGATAGTTTTGCGAGTGTGGGTGTGGGTGGATAGTAATATGTAGTAGTTTGATATTACTAGTGTCGTTTCTCTTGCGTGTTATCCTCCAAGCACAAACCCCGTCATCATTGTTATCGTAATTAACGGCATCGAAAGTTACGCTGACTATGCGAGACTAACGAAATAATACCTACCCGACTAATAACAGACTCGACTACCTTTCGACCACTGCTGATCATCGTGTTCTTCATTTCGTTGATCGATACAATCACGTATCTTTTCCTATAATCCAATTTTTTCTTCGACCTCGAAATAGATCATCAAATCTTTTTCGACTTTTACAAATGTTGTTTTTTTTATATTTACAATTCGTTGCGGCTTTTAAAAATATAGATCAATCTATTTAAATGATTTAGAAATAGTACCAATCTCAAAAGCCTTTCATTAAATAAAATATGATAATAAATGCTATAATAATACATATTCTACACTTTTTCAAATTGGATAACTTATCTAATCGCAAACTTATCATAAAAATGCATAGAACGCTGTATTTAGAATTCTCGCGGTAGATTCCTAATTAGATTAAACGTAGATATATTCTCTAATTAAGAAACACATTGTAAGTCCTAGAAATTGTATTATATTTTCTTTTTCATTTTGGTCGATACGCGCCCCACCCCCCAATCGTGTTTCGTATAATTTCATTTTGGAAAAATAAATCATAAATTTTATATAGAAATTTTTTAGGTCAATATTTTATTCTAATTATTTCGTCAAACGATGGAAGATAGTGCGTAGATCTATTTCAATGGATTAGAACAACTAGTTTTTCGAGATGTCGAAAAACTTAACAGCTTCTTTTCTTACAATAAATCGAATAACCACGAAAGATGAAAACGAGGTAATAATTTATTATTATCAAATCATATCCAGGTTTATGCAACGTAACTTTCTATTATGAAAAATGGATCGGTTCTGAAACTTAAATCGTAGTGCTTATTTTCGATTAAACTTATCCTCTCTCTTTTACACACACACACTTTTGCAAGTAGTTTTTTAATAACTTCGAAGAAAATTTCTTTTACATCGAGAGAATCAATCTGCATCGAACTTTTTCCGTTAGTTTTCTATGTATTATGATACGAAGAAGAAGAAGAAGAAGAAGAAGAAGAAAAAAAAAGGAAATGACCTCTCACATTTTCATTTATCGATTTTTCAAAAAATATATATATATATGAATATATTACGTTTTAACGAAAGACAATTCGTAAGAAAGATTAATCCAATTTCGGTTTTCTTTTTTTACACATGATACACACCCTCCTATTACAACGTTAATCTCCCCTAGTCTATATAATCGGGAAAGATCTCTTAAATAAGAGAAAAGAAAACGAAAGAAAGAAAGAAAGAAATCAAGACTAAAGGAATGGGGGGGGAGGATGTCAAAAGAAATCTCCGATAAAACGAGAAAATCATGTTGACGCGTGAAGAGATTTATGTTCGGGAAAGGAAGGAAGGGGGGGGGAGGAGGGAAGAAAAAAAATAAAAAAAAAAGAAAAAAAAAGAAGGAAAAGGACACAATGTGGTGGTGGTGCTGCTGCCGCGTGCTGGCTGCCGAATGATGCATTGTTTGTAGTGCGTCATGGTGGTGTGTTACGTTTTGCAAAGGAAGATTAATGGGGATTATTACCTTATTGGGTAATGTTGCGGCCACGTGAGGTGGGGGAAACGATATTAGTCGGAGCGATCGTGGTGTGGTCGCAACGCCAACGAGGTTGACGCCGAATAAACGGCGTTTCACCTGAGAAAGGTGAATCGCCGAGGCTCCTTCAATTCAGTTTGAGGATTATTATTCCCCGATTTGATGCGATATTTAATATTAGACGACGCCATCAGGATGATGATGACCAGGAGGACAATAATTGTTTCCTTATTTCCGTACGTTGCCGTATTATTTCCTCCATCTGGAGGAGGATCCCCACCCAATCGGATATTCGGATTTTTAGGAAGAGGATCTTTTCCAACACTTCCTTTCCTTTTTATTTCTTTTTCTTTTTCTTTTCCTTTTTTATTTTCTATCTTTGGCGAATGCCTCGTTCAATATTCGCCGCCTCTTGGTGGTGGTGGTGATCTTTTTCTTCCTCCTCCTCCTCCTCTTTCTTTCGAGAAAACGATGCCAACAATCTGGATCTGGAAAGAAACGAAAAAAACACACCAAATAAAGTATTACAAACTTCGATTTATTGTCCAGATCGAAAATAAGTGAACGTAGGGATTTATAATGAGCTTTTCGGTAAATTCATTTCGTTGGTTTTCTTTTAAAAGAGACCGAGTAGTCGTAGGAGGAAATAGTTATGCGAGTGAGTGTAAAACAATGCTAAAAGATGAAACTTTTCAGAGAACATCTACTAAGGATTAAGATTTATCGCAAAAAAGCTTTTTTTTTTTTTCTTTCCGATGCCGAACCGTGTCTCTTCAAATGAACTGCTTTTTCGTTGCCAATTAAAAGATTTTGCAATTTTTAATTAAAAGTTAATCGATTATCATTCATTGCAAAATGCCATTGTTCTATATCGTTAGAAAAGAATTTTTAGTTGCGATAAAAAGAGAGAGATAGAGACAACGCCCTAGTTACAAACTTATGGGGAAACAAAATTTCAAGTAGCACATTTCCCCGGTGTGCTGTCTTATCTCAGATATAACTGGTCGCTGGTTTCATATTTGCAGGGTAAAGGGTACAAAAATTTTATGACACGAACAAATGTCTTTTCACTGTCCTCCTACACGCGACATTTACACATACGAGGGGATAGTATCTGTATACATGAACCACCCTTCCTCCTCTACCCTCCTTTTCCTTTCTTTTTTTTTATTGTTTGCAGATAAGTTCGACCTAGAAGATTTTTGCTGCTTATGCAAACAGACCCTTCCTAAAAACATCGAGATAAAAATGAGAAAGAGCAAGAGAATAAGTTTGTCGTCTAGCTGATCGAACGTTTTTCTTTTTTTTTTATAATATTATGATCATCGCAAAATGTTATCTTGCATGCTCAAATATTTGATTAGAAAAATTAAGGCTAAATATCATTGTTTCACATTTTTCTTTCTATCCGATCAGTATTTTTATCATATACAATATTAATGGTATGATGATTCATTTAAAATATTGATTGAATTCTTGTGTTATTATTTTTTCTTCTCTCTCTCGATCATTATAAATTCAAATGATCCTTCAAATATTCATTTCAAATACAAATTTTACTATATCACTGTGTACGTGTGGGTGGGTGTATACAGTTTGCTTAGAATCTCCTATCTAATTTATGCTAATCAGTAAATCAGAAACACTAACGTTACGTGTGTTTATTAACGTTGAGCTGTGCATTGTGATTTTAGATATTGAGAGAGTATTCAGAATTCCTATGTAATACATACATATACGTATTACAAAACCAATTGTACGATACGATACGATATGATACGATACGATACGATACGTCGTTACGTAACATACAGACACATCAATCGATATTGATGTACATTTCTAATTAATTACACGTATATGTCATGCTTAAATTGAATAAAATTGCAGCTCAATATTGGCAGAACCCCTAACGCAACCTGAACATTTTTAGCGTCCAGTATATTGTCTAGGGGCTTCAAATGAAAAAGCTTTACTCGGGGATAAACTATGTGTACTATTTTGTTTCATTTCATTTAATCCAATTTTGTGTTATAATATAATTAAACAAAGCTAAAATGCATCCACGTGTATTTATACCACACGGTTAGATTAAAATGTATGATATTTTGTTAGAAATAAATATCAATGAATGTATGGAAGCTTGCTTGGTAATAATCGACTCGTATAAGTTATCTCGAGTATACCAAGTCCAAAAGGTTAATAACAGCCATTATCTATCCACTATGATTTAAGAGCATATAGCTAGGTATATTTTTTTTTTTTTTCATACGTCATTAAGGTCGCATTCAGTCTGTAATATAAAAAGGAAGAAAAAAATCTACGCAGGAAGTATATAAAAGTGAATAGATAAAAGTATCACTACGTTGAGAACCGATCGCAAACATACTGCAATAATAATCTGTAGAGATAAATCATACTTTTATTATTTCCTTATTGTTCATAATATTTCGATCAAAATAATCGACAGATTTTTGTATCAACTTATACAAAAAAATTGCACGATAACATATTTGTAGCAATACCTCCTTGCTACCAATTATGAAACATTCGTATTTATTTGATCAATATGTTTGTTAATCAATTATCTCTATCGTAGAACGTTTCCCTTTTTTTTTTTAAGATCATACATAGCAATCGAAAAATTTCGAAAATTTATTTATCTTCCAAAATAATTATTATTCGAGCATAATAAAATAATTGTGAAATCAATAGCAATAATTTCTATAACACGGACTTGAAACTTTGGCATAAGCTTAAGATTCTGCTTTAGGGTGGTCGGCGACCACCAGTTGCAAACATGCCACAGTTACGATCAACAGGAATACAAGAGTTACTACATTTAACTTCATTTTTCTTGCCAACTCAAACGATCTACTTTTGATTATTTTTATAGTTCCGATTCGACTAATAACGATGATTATATTAAACTTTTCATTCGCCAATGGAAATAATTAATTACGGGCTTTAATAATTCGATTTCGTTTCATTTCTAACCGAATAGAAAGCTTTAAACTAGAATTAATTTGACTAATTTCCTGTATAATTTGATATTAACTTTTAAGGTAATTAATTAATGTTCAATATACGGATTAAATATTATATTATATCATTATGGATTATACCGCAGAATAACTAATGACATAAACCATACACGTTCTTTGAAAAGATAGCACAGTAGAATACAAAGAACGTTCCAGATTGAAAGGAAATTATTCTAAAAATATATTTTATCATAAGAGAACAAAATAAAACGTAGAAAGAACCGAAGGTTCGATTTTACGAGCATATAATCTCAAGAGTCGTGAGTACTTTAACTCACGATTGTAGTTATTTATTTAACCTAAATGCTGCATTTCTCACGTTTCAACAATCAAATTTAGGAATAACGAAACGCAAAAGGACGATAAACGAAAGCAAATGATTTTAGAATAGAGATAATATTAGCGAATAACACTTGTAATATGTTATTTTTTAGTATAATGTTTACCGCATATAAGACTTATGGAATATTAAATATATTGATAAATTAGTCATAAAAATTGAACGACTTCCTATTTCTTTAGTATATATAGGCCGAGTTTTAACCATTCTGGAATAACTCGAAACAACATGAAGTACAATATCGTAGCATTTCTATTTACAATCATTGCTTCAATAGCATGCTTGCAGTTAGCTTTTGCTAATGCAGCACCGGATGCCTCTCCTGAAGCACTCGCTGAATCTCTTTCAAATCCTCTTGCTAATCCAACAGCTAATGCTGATCCATCAGCGGAACCAATTCTTGTAAGTTTACTTTTTAAATAATATTAAGTTTAAGTTTGTTGTTTCTCTTTATAGTTTTTGGACGAAAAGTTTATTATATACATTTTCGTTTGCCGAAATATTAGCTTTCAAATTTAGCTATGTTACACATAAAATATGGATCATTCGTTTGTTTATTTAATAACAATGTATCATATTCAATTTTTTTTATTTGCAGTCCACCATTCTTGGTCTTTTGAAAGGCCTTGGCTAAAAAGTGAAGCTATCCTGTACAATGATAAGCCACTATATAATAATACAATATGGCAATACAATATGACTAAATAAATATATTAAAAAAGAAAAAATAAAACTTATATCCTTATTAATCATTTTCTTATTATTCTTATCAAAATCTGCTATCATTTAATTATCCTTCGAATAACTTAATGATCATTATTATTAACTTATAATATACTTGTTTCTTACAAGATCTCAATCGTTTTTAAGTTTTTCAATGGAATCCTATTATTCCAACATACGAGAGGTAAAAAGAATTATTGATTCTCTCCCCCATTATATACTTTTCAAGAAGTTCCATCTAAAGAAATTATATTTACCGTTCACATAAAATAAAAAAAAGTTATTTGGGAGAAAGAAATAGTATCTTTCTATTTCGTTGGTTGCATTTTGATGAGAGACACCCTGTATGTATATCAACGAAAGATCCTATTTATATGCCGACGAAATGTGCATAAACTAGGGTGATGCATAAGAAAGTTTAACAAGTTTCAAATGATTTATGTTTTCTTTCTTCAATTTTAATAGAGATAGTGAAATATCGAATAGGATGTCAACAGGGAATTGTTTCTGCATTCTTACACAGGAAACCCTATATTAATCGATTTAATATTGTTCTAATAAATTTTACGTTACCAATTGTGTACGCGTTTCTACATTTTTATTTCTCTCTCTCTCTCTCTCTCTTGAGATAAAAAACAATACTACGCGAATCTATTTTCAAATATTCATCCAATAGATATACCTATCAACTATAAAATAAAATATCGATACGAAAAAGCAACTAATATTTTACACGTTATTTTCTATATCTTTTTTATTTTTCTTTTTTAAAAAAGAGATAGAGAGAGAGGACAAAATAAAAATCAATGAATTAATTTACAAATATTCATAGGATAGATGCATGTATTTGCTAAAAAAAAAAAAAAAAAAAAAGAACTCCCATCGAATAGAACAAATAATCCATTTTAAAGTAACCACAAAATTGGGATGAAAATTTGTTTTAAAAGAAAACAAAAAAAAGTTAACAAAAGATTAATATACGCGGACACGCGAGAAAGAAAAAATGATACTTTTTCTTTTTTTTATATACAATTCCTCGTAATTATGTCATTCCGCGTTATATCCTAAGGATTATAACATAGTAGAGAGAATTTTTTGATCACATTATAGGAAAATCCAAGTAATCGAGGAACGCTCTATATGCTATAAGTTTTGAACGCTTTATTTTCCCCTTTTCTTCTTTTTACCTCTAAGCTATATCGTGGCTTTTTGCAACGAGTAATATATTGGGCTATGTTCCCCCCTCTCTTTCTCTCTCTCTCTCTCTCGCTCTCTCTCTCTCTCTTCCTTTTCTTTTCTTTACTACTTTTATCACTCTTCCTACATACTCCTACATATATATATACCTATATACACCTACATACACCTACTACGTTCTCGTTATTCTCGTTTTTCGCGATGACGGTGAAGGCTTTCATAAAATCGCGGTTAAATCTCATCAGTTCGCAGCCGTTGCTATCTCTCTCTCTCTCTCTCTCTCTTTCACACACACTCTCTCACACAATTTTTCTTTCCTTCTTTTTTTTTTCTCGCTTCACCATATTCTTTTTCTTCGTGATGTTCACAACAATCGTTGAGACAGGAAAAAAAGCACACACAAAAATCCAACTACCATGAGAGAAAGATAGAGAGAGAGAGAGAGAGAGAGGAAAAGCTTGACGTAAAGTTCATGGCAAGTTGGCCTAACAAATAAGTTTTTTACATTACTTTCTTAAACTTTCGATTCACTCACCGTGATAAAGTATATTTATTAAGCTTGCAAAAGGGAAAGGATAGAAGAGATAATTTTGAGGGATGTTACGAAAATATGATTTTAAGAAAACATATTTTTACGCTAAATAATATACTTCTATATAAAGAAGTATAATGGTTTGTTAGTTTCATTAAGAAATTGTTTAATACTTTTCAGAGTATTATGTCAAATATATGATTATTTTCTATAGTATTTGAAATAGATCTTTTCTCATTATTAATAACATATTTTTCTTTTGTAATAATCGGTATAATATATTAAAGAATATCGAATCAATAAATAAAAGCTTATATAATAATCGATAGCACCTAGTAATTATATATATATATATATATATGTGAACAAGGAACTGTTGCTTCCTTTTAAAAAAAAACCAAATGAAAAAAGTACCTAAGAAAATATTTTGGTTATACCTTAGGTTAATCTAAAGAAAATATTCCACGACGCGATTAGATGATCATCCTGTTAGATCGATTTGATGTTGCCCACAGGTGTGTCAATCGGCAGTGATTTGATGTTGGGTTCACCTTCGATCGCGAGGATCAAAAGGGTCGAAGAGAAGGGAACGAGGACGATGATGAAAGAGGGCCAATACTGACCAGAAGAGGAGAACCAGAGAAGGAGGAGGAGTTCAGAGATGTAATATGTGGGGCGGTCGATAGGATACTGAGCTATATATATATATATATATATACACACACAATTCAACACCATGGAACATCCATCGATTTTTTTTTACGTCGTTGCGATTGGCTATAGAAAACAACGGTTCTTTCTTTCCCCTTGTCTGAAGAAAATTTGACAAAAGTCACTCCTCCTTTGTAAATAAAATATAAAAGATTTAAACAAAAATCAAAGAACAACATTGTTTTTCGTCTATGAGAGAGAGAACGTAACGATAAGGAACGGCCAATGTATGTCTCTTGACAAACAGGGGGCATTAAACGTTAACGATGGAGCCACGACGAGGTAATTTGATCGAGCGTAATTCTATTATCGATCTCGATGGTGAACGCTAATGGTCGAGAAGCATCCTCCTCCTCCTCGACACGATTTTTTTTTTTTTTTTAATTTCTACGAGCGAATTTTTCCTTTTACACGATATATATTTCTAAAGTAATGCCCATATATTTCAACAAGTATGCACACTTTTCAATATATATTCTTCAAACAAATATATTATTTTATTTTACAAGGGATAAATTTATTAATACAAAATTTACAAAAGAACTCAGGTAACAAATAAACTATGTGATGCAGCAAGTGCATGTGTTTTATATATAATTAAAATACTTTGATGCATTTCATGTATGTTCTATTATTCATGGTGCTAATTTCATATCGTTGTGCACGCGCATCGTAAACAATCACTCCCATAATTTGTTTTCAAACGCGCCGAAAAAAGTATTACTTTAAAAGTTCCGAAATTATGGAAAATTTTGGCATCGAGTAGGATATCAAGGATGATTGCGGACGTGTAGGTTATTGACGTTATTACTCGAGATTGTGGCTCTATCGAAACCCTATTACCGATTGAACTCCATTACCTTGATCATTCGAATAGCTAACTAAATGTGCAAATCAGTCGCGTACAACCCCAAAATCCTATTCGGTTTACGAACGAATACGTTAATAAACGTCATTTCGTCAAATAATCGTCGGAAAACATGAAAAAAAAAGAAAAGTTACGTCAAATGTATTTATCACGAGACACGAGCCCTTTTCGGATCATTTATGTCAGATCGATAAAATCTATAGTACCATTATAATATTTCGTATTCCTCGTGTGAGGAGGCATACGAGAGATACATTTGTTTTTCTAAAATAATACAAACGATTAAAATAAGAAATCGAACGACAAATGTTTGATCAATTAGTTCAAACGCGAAAAAAGAAAACAATAATCGTTAAACGATGATACGAAAAAAGGTGAAAGATAATTAAGAAAAATGAAAATAATTCATGTGAAAAATAAAAAAGGGAACAAGTACTCGCGGTATTCCATTTTTCTTAACATTTTATCGCGAACCTAGGTAAAATTCGCAAGGGGTATTTGTGTTCGTCACGCGACAGTGAAACAAAGATTAATCTCTTCACTTTGGAATGTCGTGACGATGTTATTCACGTGTGTGTGTGTGTGTGTGTATACGTTAGCTCTTAGTTAATTTAGTAATGGGTTGAGCAAGAAGAGGTTTTTGAAGTAGACCAAGCGTAGTTAAGTTCAAAGATATATGCTACCTAAACAGTAGCAGCGTAGTACAATATATACCACAATACATCACACATTCGATGCGTGTAATTATGCAGTAGGTATGTACGTTACGATTTTCTTTTTGTTTTTTTTGTTTTCTGGAAAAACATATACAACTATACAACCGACTATCATATTTCTATAGAAATAAATAAATATATACGTATATAGATCTGTGAATTTTGTTGAATTTAAGTATCGCGAGGCGTCGCTTTGAACGCGTCTTAATTAAACATCCTTCTATTACCAACCCCATTCCCAATCTCAATCTTCCATCCACATCCCAACATTGCTACTGTTCCTCTTCGAGTAGCATTGCGTGACGGTTAATTAAACGACGACCGGTGGCTTTTCCAGGCCGAACGACGTAACCAAGACGTAGATACTATTATCCACGAATGAGAGAAAGAAAACGAGAAAAAGCATCTGTTACCCCTATTTTCTTTCCCCCTTTTCTTTCCCCCTTTCCTTTCCTTTCTTTTCATTTCTTTTCTTTTCTTTTTGTCTTTCTTCCTTTTCTTGACCACCCTTTTTCCCCAGGCCCCTTTTGTTCTTTAAGAAAAATATGTCGACGACGTGAAAGAGAAATGATCTTTAAAATAGTTTTGTTGCGAACACACGCGTAATCGAAGAAACGTCACACAGGATATCCTGCTGTTCTCCTTCGTTCGTCCTTGTTTGCGTATGTGTGTGTGTGTGTGTGTGTGCGCGCTCGTGGTGCTGCGACAAATAATAGATTCGGAGCGCAACCCTTTGTTCCACTTTCCACTCGGTGCCACACCCTGGAAGCAGGAAGTCTTCGAGATCGATGTCACGGTGGTGCGCGATTCTATGTGTGTACACCTTCACCCTCCTCCACCCTCCTCCCCCACCCTCTTTTTCTTTCTCTCTAATCTTTACTAACGCTCTTTGAGTAAACTTTCTCTAAGCTTCAAATTCTCTACAAGCGTCAAAGTAATTCGTTCATCTTTAACCCTTTGTTACGTTCCAACTTGGTGTTTTTACAATTATTTCCTTTTCATTTATGCTAATAGAAATGAATAAGTTTAATTAATGACTTTTAGTTTATGATAGGTCTCGCATGTATGCGCGGAATGTATACAATGAAATTCATTCTAAAATGTATCGATTTTTATTTACTTAAAATAATAAAAATAAGAAGAAGAAGAAGAAGAGAAGAAGATCATCTTCCTATAATGAACTTTTTCATGAAATTATTAGAGATCTTGGTAAATATATTTGTTTGATACCATTACCGCGAAGCCACAAATTTACAAATTTCATGTAAAAAAGTTATAATCAATATATACATTTTTCTTTTACTTTTTTTATATATTCATTTCGCGTAGCACGATATCGAATTGAATAATAAATATACACACACACATATATACGCAAAATGTATTCAACAAACAGAGAATATTTTGTTATAGAAATATATTAAACTGGGAAATAATGTAAAAAAAAAAAAAAGAAGTCACATGTTTTGTTTGCAACACATACCAATGATTAACCAATTATTTTGAATGGAAAAGAGACACACCATTGTCGAGTGCATTCTCGATGAAACGTATCAAAGGATCGATCGAAATGGTTAAGTTGGTACACGTGACCAGTGTTCGCAAATTCATCCCTTCTCGAATTATTAACGACGCGTCGTATTCGCTGTTTCGTTTAAATCGAGCGAATTTTCATTATTTTCTCTTTCTTTTTTTCTGTTTTTTTTTTTTTTTTTTATTTCTTCTTTCCACTCTTTCTTTTAGCGAGTGTACAATCAATGTCAGCTGTTGGTACTGTCGGTTTAATCAGTATAATGGGCAACTATTCGTCAACAGTTTAATTTCCAGGAAGGTCCTCCTCCTTTCGACTATATGCGATATATACGTCAGCGTGTTGTTAATCCTCGTAGCAACTATCCGTCCACCGACAAAATGGCTTTTGTGCGTGTCAATTGGACCGTGCTTCTGTACCACCGTGTTCACAGTTAGGAAACTCGATCTGATGCCCATTGTTCTATCGCTCCTTTTCTCTTATTTCTCTTTCTACCTTATATAGGCCTATTATATATATATATTTAGTGCTATAGATTGATGGATAGATTGTTTTAACAAAATATACAATATTTTTTTTCCTTTCAAATTGTTATGTAACATTTTTGTATAACGCACATTTCATTTCATTCCCTTTCATAAGAGAGAGAATGTTTTTGTTTCTTTTTTAATGAAATCTTCTACGGATTATTTATACGAGATAAATGATATCTAACGTTTTAGAAATGAAATATGTAGAAGGAAAGGAAAGATAAGAAAAGAAAAGAAATGAAAAGAAAAGATAAGAAAAGAAATAGGAAATGAAAAGAGACTGACAGAGAAAAAGTTTCAAATATGTCAGACGTAACAATCGTAAAAGTGATTTTTCTTCTGTTATCTTTATATTATTAAATGTGAAATGAAAAGAAAGCAATGCCTAACAACCGACGACGTTTAACGAAGTGGCACGAAGAAGACAGAACAATTTCTTCTAAAGTATTCGCAATATTCATTCGCTTCAATTTTAATTGATTGGTATGTATATATAAATTAAAAAATAATTATCTAATTTCGTAGGGAAGTTTTTCCTGCCAACCCTCGAAACTTGTTTCTGACCAATCTAGAAACTTTCGAACCTGTCCTATATAATAATCGATCAAATTATTATCGTTGAAAAGGGAAAACGGGGGAATAATTTATCTTAATTTTACATGTAAAATAAGCACATGCTTGCGCACACACACACAAACCCAACATACGCACGCATATACGTCAAGCACACGGGTACCCCGTGGGACTTTGCGTGTAAACACGTAGATTAGATTAGTGAAGAAGAGACTTCCTGCCCCTCTCCCCTCATCTCTCTTCACCTTTCCTCTCCTCTCCTCTCCTCTCCTCTTTTTCCACTCCCTGGAGGTATATATATGTTTAGAGAAACACGATATTCGATTTAACATTTATAACGTGCAAAACTTGCTTCTCCTCTTCTTCTTTTCTCTTCTCTTCTCGTTCGATACCACTTTATAATGACTTCTTTTAATATGCATTATCTTTTTTTTCATTGTTTATTATATAAATGATATATTATATATATATATATATATATATATGTTACCGTCAAAACCGGAAATCAGTCTTTGCTAGTAATGTACCGAAACTTTTCCAAACAATTGCAAAGATGCACAATTTACAGCATTTCATTCTCTAACATTTTCTTAACCTTTGCAGATTGTTTTATAACGCGAAAAGATACTTTACGCGTAGACAAAAGATTGTACTTTAATTTAATACAAGTCTTATTAAAATCTATTAACTTTTAGTATAAAAAATATTTACCGAAACTTTTCCAAAAAATTGCAAAGATGCACAATTTACAGCATTGCATTCTCCGACATTTTCTGAACTTTTTTAGCGAGAGAGATATTTTGCGATACTTGGTAGCGAAAAAAGGGTAAGTTTTATCACGAAAGAGAAAGAACCCTTAACGCAGGAACATTTCAATTTTTAATAGCCATTTTTACTATCATTTGGCCTTGTTATTTACTGGCTCAGTAGTATTTTTCACAGTATTTTTATCAGTGTTCTAAATACATGGTCAAGACTTAATATTTAATACGTTTAATAAATATTATGCCAATTAAATTGAGACAAATTGTTTGTTTTAATTATATTCGATGTAAGTAAGTTTATTTATTGTTATCATTATTCGATTGATTGAAAAGAAAAATGTTGTGCGACATTTCCTGTGCATCGGTCCAATTTCGTATAGGTTTTTGCTTTTCGGTGAATAACGGGGATCCGAAACATACGTTATTGCGATAAAACAATAACTCGGACAAAAAGGAAAAAAGTATAGGTACTCGTATATATATATATATAATAGGTAGAGGTGCACGTAGATATATAGATAGATATTTTCAATAGAGAAATATGTATGTATGTTCGATTGCGAAAAACAACATCCATTTCCACTCACCGTTTCAACGATAATCCCGGATCCATCAACATCGTTTTTTTCTCTTCTGCATAGCCTTCTACTTGTTGTTCAGACTGTAAAACAGAGGAAAAGAAACTAGATGAAGATTTTTCCTAAGATTATTGGTAATACAATCATGAAAAGAAAAAACGTAGAAGAAAAGTAAAATGAAAAAGATAAATGAACATTTTCATGTGCAAGTATCAGCAAGTTATTTATCATTATTAATTTTTTTCAACAATTAGTTATAATTTAAGAAATAAACGGATGGATGTATATTGGTATGTATCTCATTAAACTAATAATACCTAATAATGATTATTAAGTAACGCGAGCATGAATTTTAGTCTCGCGTTTTGTAAAATATTTCTAACAAGTTCGATGAAAATCTTAGCCCCAACGAGGGATTGTAGATTAAGAAAACAAATGAAAAAAAGGATTTCGATCATTTTCATTTTTCTTTTCTATCTAGACATATTCGATATAATTCATTGTTGTGCAGTTAAACAAGAAGGGGAAAATAATTCGTGAGAGAAACTTCAACGTTAACGGTAAACTTTGGGTTAGTCCACATCTATCCGAAGACAAGTTTAGCGGTACTTTAATCGTTAAATCTTCGCACGCGTGCTTCCGACCACGTACCGAGGTATTTTCAAAGTCAAACTATAAGATGAGGAGTACGCGTTAAACAAGAACATTGCGCTCTTATAGGAAACTATGTTAAATTCTTCCCATAGATAAAGTGGAACAATAAGTTAAGTACAATATCCTCGACGTTGTATTTGCCAAACGAAATTTTCCTTGATTTCGTTTCACGAAAAATGGGATTTTCTTTTCTTAAAGTCCATTCACAACTTTTTATTTAACTCGTAAATTCTAATTTTGTTGGTCTTTTCCCCAACCCTTTTTTTTTTTTATCATAATTCATTTCTTTTTTCGTTTTGCAAAAGAACGAGTCTTAACGCTTTTAAAAAGAAAATCTTGTTCTTGTTGCAGATGAAAACGTAAGTATTTTCGAAAGTCAATTTGTGTTTCTAGAAAACTTTTGATCCTGTACAATTTATTATCCCGTTTATTGAAGATTTGATGAGACGACAAAATGAAATTAGGTTTGGGAAGGAAGGAAAAGAAGGATTAAGTAGAAGCAAATGCTTCTTCTTAGGTTGGTTTTAATGTTAAAAGAGGATATTACGATTAGGGATGGTCGAGTCAACGATTTTTAAAACTTAATGTCGAATAAGGAAAATATATTCTCATACTCTCTCATTCTTTTTTTCAAATTGTTAATCATTTATATATAATATTAAAATATTTAAAAATCCCGGGATTATTTAATGACCAATCTAATTTATCGATATCACAAAATTCCAATTAGTATGAAACAGGAGAAGGAAACTTACTTCTCCTTCAATTTAAACGAATTGATCGTTTTATCTCGAGCTTATTTCTGCAAGACTTTCGCCGATAATAATGAGATAGTAAGAAAAAAAAAAAAAGAAAAAGAATATATTTTTGGTCGTAAAGACTCAAAAAAAGAATATGAAAGAAAACTAGTGTTGATTGCGTAATAGCGTGTCTATTGCAAAAGAGAAAGAAGAAAAATACTCGGTGGTGGTTGGAGAGATTTTGGCGGCTTTGATTGTGAGCGCAAGAGCAGAGAAAAGTAGTCGTTTGGGTTGTCCTCTCTAAAAAGTCTCCTATATATTTCTTTATATACATACACACCTACACACATATATACACCCACTCATATATACACCTCAGCAACAAAACTTGCCTCGTTACGAAAAGAATATTTCGAGTACTAACGTTTTCAACATCTTTCGACGCTTGCTAGCTAGTTCTTTAAGAAAAGTTTTCTAGAAAAATGAAGTTAATTGGAAATGGTAAGGAGAGAAAGTGAAAGAAATATAAAAAAGGACAATAATAAAAAAATAAAAAAAAGCGTAAGCGCGACGTGCAATAAAGATCATTACGATCGAAATGATATTTTACGCAAATCATTCTGATCGAAGATGATTTGTTGTTTTCTCGTTTAAATTAATCAAATACGTTTTACTAATTTGCTCTATCAGTACATTGAATATTATTTATTAATACGGAAAGAAAATAAAGATAACTATCAAAGAAAATGCAAAGCTTATTCGAGATTCTAAAGACAAGGATGATATAATTAAAGTATCCTGTATTCGGTTTCTGGACCTAAGGCTCGAACGATTAAAAAAGTCAATAATTGTTCTTCCACTCGACTCCTCGTTTGTTCTATCAGATCGAACGAACTCTCCTTATTTATGCAAACATTTAAGATTATTCAACGGTGTATTCCTATACTTGTGATCGTATCAAACGATCGCAATTATTCAAACGAATCTTATCCAGCCCCTTTTTTCTTTTTCACGAAAATCAAAGACAAAGAAAAAAATGAGTAAAGGAAGAAAAAAAGGATAATAGGGGAGAGAGAGAGAGAGAGAGAGAGAGAGAGAGAAAGATTTGTAATGTTTATTTTTCTTCCCGTTGATTAAACGATATTTTATAACAAATTGAAAATATGATAACGCAATATAAGAGAGAAAGTATATCACATAACGCAAATTGGCTAAAGTCCAGGACAAACCCTCAATTTCACGAGGGAAAACATGTACGCATACGCGAAAACCATCATATCCGTGTGCAGAATACAATTATTATTCGCCATCGAATCGAATTGAATCGATCTTACCAATTAATTCAATTATTTGGCCCGTTGAGGTACCTACTCTCGGAACCACGAAAACAAAGATCGGTGATTCCGGTAATTCAAAAGCAATTTTATTCAAATTATAATCATTATTATTTTATCGATAAGAAAATTCATTTGTATTAAAAGAGATATATGAACAAGAAAAGAAAAAAAAAAAAAAAATAAGATGTGAGAAAAAAAGTATAACTACCGTAATAAATGTTATTCATTAAACGTAACAATTTGTCTTATGACATATTATTATAATATATTGCAAGAAATATATATTCTTTTGCTATAAATTAATTAATATCGTCACAAATTTCCATATTATGCTTATACACATTTGATAGAACAATTTAATGTAACGACACATTTATAATTGCGTATAACAAGAACAATTTGTATACTAATAAATTAATTAACATTTAAATATATATATCATATTTTTTTATAGATTATTTCTCTCTCAATCTCTCTCCTTTTGTTTTTTTTTTTATCCGTGATAAACTTTCGCAAGCGAATAAGAAAAATTCGATAAACTTTCGCAAGCTTGCGCGAACGTATATACAATATATGTACCTACTTACTGCACATGTACACACATACAAATATACATGAACATTGATAAACATATAGGCCAAATAGAAAAGAGGCATTTTATCCAAAGGTCTTTCTCGATTATGCAAACGAGCAAACCGACTGCGTAAACACATGGAAGCTCGTTGCTTAATCAAATCATTTTTTTTTTTATTTTACATTTTCTCTCTCATTCTTTCCATACATCAGATGAAACATGAAAGAGGTAAAGAACAGAACAAGAACAAGAAGAAGAAGAAAAAAAAGAAAAGTTGAAAAAAAAGCAAGAGTAGTAATAGTGATACGATTTCTCCTTGGCCGAATATCAAGAAAATCTTTCTGTCGAATCGAATTGATCCTCTCGGTGTGTGTGTACTTCGGTGTGAATCTGATCTAACTGGCAAGATGCCAGTCTGTCATCGAGCTTGCATTTGCATCCCTCGGAAACGCACACCACCACCACCATCACCACTGCCCCTGTACCCCCCTCTATCAGAATTACTGACTCCAAATTGATTAATGTTTGTGCCAACCCTCGTAGTACTAGCTGCCGCCGATACACATCCTTCCGTTTATGCATATCCTTCTACTTTTTTTTTATCCCCCTTCTCCCTTTTTATTTTATTTTATTTTATTTTATTTTATTTTTCTCTCTCATGCATGCCTTACTCGTACGAGAGTTCACAATCATGCTCTGACATTGCACTCACGTATGCGTGCATAACAAAATAATACTCTTCCGGTGTACACCCGAGGAGTATAAAACAAGTCAAGGATCTTTTATCCTTTTTTTCCCACATATTTTCTAATAACGAAATAGGAACGGTTTTGTTGCATTACGTGATACTAACAAAAGTTTTCTTCTCCTTCTTCTTCTTCTTCTTATTTTTATTCTCTTCGTCTTTTATCTTTTTTTCTTTTCGTTTATTTTTTTCTCCACTCTCCCGCTCTTTCTTTCTTTTAATTCGAAATAAACGTCTAATTCGATAATACGTTGTTTATTTGATAAATCAATGTGCTCTTCATACGATGATGTTTGCTGAAAGTTTTTGTAGAGAACATCTGGAAAGATGTTGAAGAGGTTAACACCATCCCTTTTATATGGCTTTTGCGAACAAAGGATCGATAACAAACACACATATGCGTAGGACGACCTTTCGACGTTTTATAGGTGTTCTTCTGGAAAAGGGAAAGATTAAGAAGAAGACCGAGGGACTGAGAAAAATAAGGCTACGAGAAAATACAAAAGAGTATAATACACGCTATCGCAAAGTTTTCCACTCAATTGGGAGGCCACGTTTTAATATTGTTAATTATATATATTTATACTTTTAGATTATTAATAGATTGAATTATTCTTATTCGTGAAATCGTAATAAGAACAACAACAAAAATATACAATCAAACAAAATGTGCAACCTATGTTAAATTTTCTTATCGGAAAAATAAAATCACAATCGTCATTAAGTTAAACAAAGTTAGAGATCTTTTAAACGAATAAATATTTCCTCGGTTTTACTGTGAAATGAAAAAATTATATCCCCACCGAAGAGATTAATGGCTTCTGCGAAATAATGACTTTTTTTTATCTTATGCAAAAGAGCGAAAAGTAATTAATTTGTATTATTTCTAAGAGAGATTTTTGTAGAAAGTTCTCGAGAAATGCTTGCAGTTGCGATAGTATTTTTTTCTTAAAATAATATCATAAACTTACTTCAATATTTACCAGGTTCTTCATAATTATTCTATTATAAACATTTGGATTGCGGTATAATTATGGTAAAAACGTTGGGATATATTTCTCAACAGATATTTCCTTCCTTCCTTTCGAAAATTTATATTCAAAGTCAATGTGTTTGATGCACCAAATTTGTTATTATTTTCTAAGTATATATCTTAGCTGTTATTCTCTCAGAGGGTTGATGAACCCCATAATCGATTCGAAAAAGAAAAGAAACTTATCGAAAAGATATTTTCATTTATTTTGTTCTCGACTCGTTAGATATCAGTTTAAAAATAAAACGAAAACTGAAAAATCACGTTTCCATGTAAGCATGAAAATTCGATTGGTATACACACGCCCTCCCCCCTCACACCCTCTCCGCCCACGTTTATTCAATCAATTTATTTCCATTATTTATGTCACCTCTTTTTAGGGGAAGGTTTTTCCTTTTTTTTTTTTTCTCTTTTTTTTTATTACACAAACACGTACGACCGAATAAAACAATTTTTTTCGCGTAGTTCGTTCATTTTTCTTTCCTTTTTTTTTTTTTGTTTTTCGTGCTTCCCCCTAAACGAGAAAACGTCCGTTTCCTCGAATGTTTATCCGTACCGTTGGTCGTAAATTTCAATCGAGTAGGTCGATTGATCGATATATATATATGTATCGATGGATTGGATGGTTCTGAATTCACATTTAAAACGATTCATAAAGTTCGTCCATCTTTCGGTTACTACTTTTCTTGTCTGCATCATCTGCGAAGAACGTTCCTCCTCTATGGGGTTTTTTATCTTTGACATAGAACATACATTTCTTTTCGTTTCCTTTATTTGTATGTGTGTGTGTGTGTGTGTAAGTGTGTTTGTTCGGAGATCGATAAATTGCGCAATAAAATCCAGATGGTTGTGAGTTAACTTCGGAGAAAACGAGAGAAAGAGATTTAAGTCGGTGATAACAAATTATTCTTTCGTCTACAGTTATGTTTTATTATGGTTGCCGAGTAAGCGTGAAAGCGCAAGTAACCAATTAACTGTAGTTTCTAATTACGTAGCCCTCCCCCCGCACCCACCCCTCCTCTTTGTAGTTTAATTACGTCCTATTGTTTATATCCTTTTCCACGAGAAAATAACAAATGGGTCAATTTTATTCGATACTTTTACAACAATATATATTATATCCCCACACTTATGTATATTTTATTTTTTAACAAATTTTATTTTAAACAATTATCTATAAATATTCTCTATTTATTGATATATATTCTTTGCACTCTCATTAATTAAAAGAAAGAAGTATGATCGAGATTATAAAAGAAAAATAATAACGAGCTAACTTTTTAGGTTACCACACAACATATAAATATCTACCGATAAATTTCAATATTTATGTAAAAAATATCCCATGTTACTATAGATTTTTTGTTCGAGCTAATTATAGTTCTCTAATTTTTTAATTGGAAGAGATATGATCAATGATACGAAAGAGAAAGAGAAAGAACTAATTTACTTTTTAACTGGAAAAACAAACTTTGTATATCATACGCGTAACCTAACTGTATATCGAAATATTTAGTTAAGAATTTTAAGAATAAAAAGATATGATTGACAGGAGTGAAAGAGAGAGAGAGAGAAAGATATATATATATATATATATCGTCGTATTTACTTTACAACACGAAAAGGAAACATTTCGTCATTTACAAATATCAAACCGTATATTTAAACGTTTATATATATATATAAGAATATTTTCTACCCACCTATTCTCATATTTACTTAAACGCGCAAGAGTAATCGATAATCTCATTGAGCAACGTAGAAATAATGCAGCTAACGTGCTTTCATCAATGAGCTTTGTTTAACTTTCCATCTCCTTTGGTCTATATGTTTTGTTTAAGAGATTCTATCATCTATATATTTTGGGCTCACAACTACTATTATAATCGTATGCCAAGTTAACCGTAAAAAGAACACAAAGGGAGAATTTCTCTCGAAGTTATATGTAAGAGTACGCACACATTTAAATATTCAAATATCTTCTTAAATTTTGCGTTTACGCGAACAAATATTTGCATTTATTTACTCTACATAGTTATACGCGTGTATGTTGCGTGTATAAGTAAATATAATATGCGTCGTAATCCCTGAATATGTATAGGAACTATGAAGTAATGATTATTATTCGAAATGTGCTTGAGAGAATGGTCAATCAATGATTGAGTTTTGTTACTCTATATACCTATGCACTAGGAATACAAACACTCGTATTATTCGTTGTTTTGTTTCAACCGAACTGAGGTTTCGTTACTCCGATCAACCCCGAAATTGGATCGTACGCGATCGATTCTCGAACGAGGATGCAAAAACCCATTCTACCAAAGAACCATTTGTCCAAACCTACGACAAACGTATACGCGCACCTCTATTTTTGTTATATATTTAAAATATCGACACGTTCTCTATTCTTTCCCTTTTCCCTTTTTCCTTTTCCTCCATCACGAGTCGATTGATTTTTCTTTTCTTTTCTTTTATTTTCTTTCATCGTATTACCTTTCCCCTTTCTGCTATTTATTAGGTCAATATTTTGCTATTCTTCTCTTTGATAATTAAATGACTGAAAAGGAAAGGAGGTACGAGTAACATTTCTTTTTTTTCCAATTTCTGATAGATTGCATAACTATAAATTAAACGATTTTCAGTTTTCCAAATGATTCGATTATTTAATCTGAAATTTGAAAGGAAATGAAATTAGTATAACCATTTTACTGACAAAATATAATTACTTATATTTAATTCAATTATTTGTGTGCATTTCTACTGAATTATTTATTTTATTAAATACCGATCAAATCGTATTTTTTGTTTGTTTTAAATATTATTCTTTGATTTTGTTTGCTGATTTAAACGAAACTCATCTCGTGCAATACTGTAGGTAATCTTTATAAAAAGAAACTGTAGGTATATACTTATGATCAATCGACCGGTTAAACAACAGAGTAAGAAAGAAAGAAGAGAAATGATAACGAGAGACCATCCTAGTTGGTGTTTTGTTTCCATTAAAAGACTGGTTCAAATATCCCTGAGTATACAATCAACTACCTAATTACCGCACAGCTACGAAAAACACACTTTGATATTTTCTTTATTATTTTTTTTTCAAAAGCTCTTCCTACCTGAAAATATATATTTACACGTAAAAAACGATGGAAGAAACGTTACGATAGAACCTATCGAGAGTCGCGTTACATTTTTAATGGGCTGTGAAATGATAGGACATATTTCGCCCCAAAACAAGGAAAACAATTGACTCGTAAAAGATTCATTGCGCAAGATTTGTCGCGAAATTAATGAGAAAATAACGCGAAATCGCTAGAACAAATCCCCATCTTTAAAATAATATAATCGATTTGTCTTTTGTTCGAAAAAAAATGTTATTACTATTTTTCGACTTACTTTTACACGTAAAATCAGCCACCACCTAGTTTTACCACGTTTTTAGATGCATCCCGTTTAATAGGGGACTCAGTATTCTTATAAACGAATTTATCGATTCGCATTGTCAAATATTTCGACAAATCCTAAATTGTTATTGTCGCGTTAGGTATTCTATCTCGTTAAATTTTCAAACGATGATTTGAAATTTCAGTAGTATCATTTTCTATCCGATAAATGCGACGATATCAATGGGTGGAGTAGTATCAATGCTAACGTTTCGTCGTTAACATTGAAATTGTTGTAAATTAGATCTATCCAGGCGGAGAATTGCTTTCATTATTTCGACGAAACTACAGGAACGCCATATCACATGGGTATTCACCACCGTGTTACCATTTCTCTCTTGTATCAGAACACGCAAATTCTCGGCTCTTTGTCCTTCTCGCACCAATGAATCGTAATATCATTCGTCCCCAATTTATACCAATTACACGATCTATATTTAATTATTATAAATCTGTTAAGTTAAAGGTAGATAAGGTAAAGTACGTCGGACAATTAATTACGGCAATTCGTCGTGATTTTATCATTTCAAGGATTTTAACGTGGGAAAACACAAGGCCCGCATTTATACCATTTAGGATTCTAACAACGTAAGCATAAGATCGTCATAAAAAATCTTCAAAAAGTACATTTCTTTTAATTTACCCCACAAAATAATACTTCATTAAGTTTTTTCCTTATTTACATTGCAAATTATATAACGCAAAAATTATTTATGTCAAAACCTATCCAACCACTCAAAGTGATTCCAAATCAAACGAAATTTAAACGCAATACGTATCGAATAATTTGCCACAAATAATTCTAGAAATAATCCAATTTTTTTTTTGTTTACAAATTAAGATCCCCAGTTTGTTCTTTATACATTTCGGGATAAATTCAAACCTTTAGGTAGAAAGGCTAGACAGAGATTAGCTTTTGACTGAGAAATAGCTGAATCGGTAAAAAAAAAAAAAGAAATTAATTCGTTCTTTATCGATAAGAACCAAAAAAAATGTAAAAAGGGAGAGAAGATTATATATTGATCGTTCACCTTTCGGGGGTTAGTATCGAGAAACCGAGTTCGTTTTGAAATTCAACTTGGAATCTTTGCGATTCATGGAATTTCAGTGGTCTTATGCTTTTCACTAATTACGATTGGATGAATCCTTAACAAGAATTTTCATCCATAGTATCATATGCAAGTAGCATTGAGTTAACCACAGAAATATGTGTGTGTGTGTGTTACATCGTTTATCGACTTCAGAATGAAATGAAATTCAATGAAACATTTTCTATTATAATACTAAAAGAGAATAACTAAACATATATTGTCGAGTTTTATTAGTTTCCCCCTCTCATTTTCCCTGTTCCCCACCCCCAAATTGTCTTCATCGCTTATTCCTCTTTTATTTTTTCCTTTTTTGGTTGCTTGATGGTACACGGGATTCCGCTACGAGGAATTTCGTAAAACGTTTGCGCATACCGTTAGCAAACTCTCTGCTATTATTAGTATCGAATATCGTACTCTCCCCATAGCTGCTTTTTATCTCTATAATACCAGTGATAAAAGGACTCCCCCTCCCCCTCCTCCTCTCCGATCATCCCACAATTCGATGGATCATACGAACGAACGAATATTACATTATTTATTCGGACCATGAGAAAAAGGATATAAAAGAAAAATATATTATATATAAGTTGAGATACGAAAAAATAAAATATTGGAAGATGAATGAAAGAAGAAAAGGATAAATATATAATATAAAATAAGTTGAACTTAAAATTGTACAAAGTATCTTAAAAGTAATTATCCTTATTCGTTTGTGTTAAATTTCTCGCAATTTTTCATAATCACCTGGCTGTGTCAAACTATGCAAGGATGTGTTCGAGCTATGAGTAAAGAAAAATAAGAAAAGAAAAGGACATAAACTGGAGCAAAGAAAAAAGAGAGAGAGAGAGAGAGAGAAAGGACATAAAAAGGAAAGAAAAGTAAGAAGAAAAAGAAAAAGAAGGTCAAAAAGTGAAAGAGGAAGAGAGATATAAGAAAGGAGAGAAGAAATCTTGGATATCCAACGTTCGTTCGACGAGACTTTACACAAGGGCACTCTTAAGATCCCGCAGGATCCTCTCCTCGTTAGGTTTCGTTCGAATAAAGAACTCTCTAAAGGTATCGTGTGCTTGTGTTACTGCTTTTCTTCTCTTCTCTTCATTTCTTCACCCTATCTCAAAACGAAAAGTTGGTACTCCAAACGATCCTACACCCAACGATGATTTTTTTTTCATAATATGCAATTTTTAGGTTTCATCGATCGTTTTGACAAATTCCATAAAATTTCAAGATTAACCTACATGTCTTTTAATAACATGTGTTTTAATAAAGCTCGCGACGTTACATTCAATAGTTGACTTAAACTTATTCTTCTGTAACTTAATTTCTCTTACGAAAATATTATTAGTTATCTAAAAATGATCGTATAATTTTAAAAGTATTACTTATATACTCTGTAATCTATGTATTATATATTAATTATAAGTAATTTATTTTTATTATGACATTTAATCTTTAATCTTTTGTACTTCGTTTTACAGCCTTTATATTGGTCCATTTTTATTATACCGAATAAAGCTTAACAAAATACAAACGCAAATAAAAATACGCGAATTCAAATTCATACGGAGTTATAGAAGCTTTATTTATACGAAACAAAAAAAATTAATTCCAAAATAAAAAAATTGATATTTGTGGATATAAAAAATATATTTACATTTACATATATATTTAATTGAAAAAAGGAAAAAAAAAACAAAAAAAATTGGATAAAAGGACGAGGATAGGATTAAAGTAAGGCACGGTGGTGGTGGTGGTGGTGGTGGTGGTGGTGGTGTCTGGAAAATTTCAATGGATTTAATCGAAAAAGAATCGTTTGGTAGTCGGGATTCGAAGCGCGACGAACCCCATGAATTCACAACGGGTAGGATGATAAGTCTTTTACGACGACGAAGACGATGATGATGATTTTAATTCATTCCTTGAAATTACTTTGAGCGTCTTTGCAACCATCGGAGCGAACAGGACGTGGTAGTAGTAGGACGAGTAGGACGATGAATATGAATAATAGTTGGACGGATGGTGCGCTGCGCTTCTTGGCTAAAGGGACAAGAAAAACAAGCAAAATAAAAAAAAGAACAACTAAATGGAAAAACAGAGAGACAAAGAAGAAGAAAAAGAAGGACGAAAAATGGTCGGGTTGCGGGTGGAGGGAGAAAGAAAAAAAGAAAAAAAATATAAAAATGGGTTCGGGGCAGTTAATATCACAGTGAATGTAGAAACGGTCGGTGTAGGAATCGAACCGGAATGACCTTATTGCTCGGCCCCACTGCGTTTTTCGATCGACTTGTCTTGTTACAACCATTTCTTTCTTTTTCCCTTTCTTTTTTATTATCTTTTCTGTCTCTCTCTCTCTCTCTCTCTGTTCTTGTTTGTTACCTTAAAAAGAAAGATCGATGCTAAGAAAAATTCTCATCCCTTTAGTCATGATTTTGATAACTTTAACGTGATTTAACATAAAGACAGGTGTATGTAATACAAATGATATTAATTGATTATTAATTGATTAGATTTTCGAAAAATAGATAGTATAGTAATCCTTTATCAATGATCAATTTGTTCAACATTTACTTTTATCGAAACGTTTATAAACTGCAAACTGTGAACGAATGAACGGACGGACGAACCAATGAAAGGAGCCGAACGGATTAAAGAATGGCGTTGTAAAAGGGACGAAATCGAAATCGAAATCGAAATAGAAATAGAAAGAATGAAAAAGAGAAGAAAAAGGCCTTTAAAGTTGGAGCTTTATCTTTTTTACGGTGGAATGCGCGAATTACACTCAGCTACGTAGGGAAACCCCTCCTCCTCCTCCTCCTCCTCCTCCTCTTGAAATCGTTTTTAATTCTTTCGACGATTCTTCTTTCTTCCTTTCTTTCTTTTTCTAGACGAAGAGAAAAGCAAGTTTGAGACGTTTATGACCGCTTTTGCTGATCCCCTTTCTTTATTCGACCTATCTCTCTTCTCATTTTGGCCTTTTCTCAAAATTAGAAGAAGAAGAATCGAAGGAATTTTTTGAAAAGAGTTTTTTTGTACGTAGAAACGTACGCGTTCCGATCGTTCTACAATGGACGCGCACGCGTTCTTCGTTCCACTTTCCATGCTGTTAATCTCAACAACGGCTTGGCCTCAGCACGTCGGCTTTTGTAGGTCGTAAAGTCCTATATAGTTCGACATACCTTCCTATGTAAACCCGCCACCATATTCTCCATCTTTATTTAACTCATATCCCCGTTTGCCCCCATATCACCGAAGCAGTCCATTTATTTCCATAACGGTTGAAAACTTTAACGAGCTCGTCAACGACTTGCACAATCCAACGAGATGTACGTACCACTACACCATACGTTAACCGTGCGAACGATGCACTATGAACCACCATCCTTTGACAACACATTTCTTTATTACAAAAGTCAATTTATTTTTGCGAAATTATATTTAAAAATCAATCTTACGTATAAAAAATATATTCGCGTGTTTTCTAGTTACTTTTTATATACCAAAAAAACGAAACACTTTCATACATATCAAGTATATGCACTTTCAAAATAGATTTCATAAAGAGTTGCATGCGATTATTCTACAATCTTATAAGTTTATGAACACGAATATAGTTCGCCAACAAAGCTCTGATTAATATAGATATACCCTATATATAAATATAATATATCTTTGGTACTTTTTTTGATTGTGAAACGAAAGGAAGGAAAAAAAACAAAATGTCTTGTTAGATTTGAATCGAAATTCTCGTGAAGGTGTCAACGAAGAGAAATAATATCTTATGCGTTAGCGAAACGAAGCATACATAATATATAGATAGAGAACACCTTTCGTTAACGACTCTATCCCCATTCAAGTCGAAATCTAGCCTATATACGTTTTTCTCTCACTTCTCAACGACTTTCGAGAGGCGATCTATAAATCTCCGTGAGTAACCGCAGGTGCCCGAGCACGTATAAAGAAAGAAGAAGGAAGAGGAAGAGAAAGAGGAAGAGGAAGAGAGTAGGAGGTTGATGGAGGTGGAGGAACGAGACTCGAGCTGATTCTAGCAAGATCTATAGGCACTAAGCTGCGAACGTGCTTTCTTGATATCAAGATATATATGTATATAGTTACACTCGATGCTCTTTATACACATTACCGATCAAATATTTTATATCTTAGATATGCTGATAATTAAGTAACAATAATTCGCTAAATTATTACAAACATCGATTTTATCATTTTTATCATATAAAATAAATATATATTTATCTTATGATAAATGTGATAAATAAAATATGATACATAATTTTGTGAACTTTTGGAATTCTTACAATTACTATGACATCCTTGATTCGTTTCATCATAAAACTTATTATTATCGCGTTTTAGAAATGTTCTCTCAACTTTCAACTAAGTATATGCAAAGCTTTATTATTAATTAAAGGTGCAATGCAATCGAATTTAATTTCAATCGTAATTTTCAAAGTTACAATGTTATATTAAATAGAACGTAAATCATATTAATTATTCTTAACCGATTACGTTGAAATTCGATACGATAGTATAATATATGAACGCGTGTATGTCTATGTGTGAATTTATGAACGTAAATGAGATTGGAACACGTCGAAGGTTCTACATTGGTGTGAATTATGCGGTTAGTTAGGTTCCTCGTTCGTGTCGATGGACCTAACGGTTAAGCTTCGAAATCTTGGGGATAACGTTCAACAAACTTACGTTCAGCAAACTTACGTATACCCCCACCCGTATTACATATACATTACATATAAATATGTATCGAGATAGTCAATAATTGATGTCGAAATTTGTAGTACTTTAGATTTGAATAAATAATACTGAAATATTTCATTGAAAATGTTTAATATTTCATTAGGAAATCAATAACACACATTACTATGTATTTTTATATAAGTAAAATTTGTAGTAGGTATGTTATACCGTCGTGAATCTCTTCACGAATGCTTCCATTTAAGTATTTGGCATGGAACGTCGTTGCTCGTCCCACATATCCAAATAAATATAATTCCCTATAGTTATTTATTATTTGTATCCAATTAAATAAGATTGCAAGGCTTTACTTAATAAAACATTATGTGGTATTTTATATCTAAATAAATAAGACCAGTATTATTTTTTAGCCAAAATTTCGACTACTTGCTGCAATTAATGACCACAAACGAATTTTTATTAAATATCATAGTAAAGAGGTATAGTTAAATAGAAATATATTAGGATAACGTAAGGGCTCCGTATTATAAAGGTAATTCACAGCAAGCTTAGATACATTCGTCTTTGCAAGATCGTTCGTCCGTGGAGGATAATCCTTAGAAACAGTCGTGTAACGTGTTACGTAACTACGTATGTAATCGCCTTTCGGAAAGTTATCGTACATTAGCACCAACAGCTCTAACAATAATACAACTTCTTACTCTGCACGTATTTCTCGATATGTGTAGAGGTAACTTCTATATAGATATCATCAACTTCTCTCTCTCTCTCTCTTTCTCTCTCTCTCTCTCTCTTTATGATCTTACGAAAATAAAAGGAAAAAAAGTTTCATCAAGATTTTTACCATTGCAATTGGGCCAAGTTGATAGCGAAAAGTTAACGACTCCCATAATAATCCGAAATCGAATAAATGTTACTTTGAGAATTTTCATTCAAGTTATAATAATTAATCTTAGTTTTATCGATTATATTTCATTTTATATTGTGCATTGAATTACTTTACATATCACAGGGGGAGATATAATTAATATTATTAGAAAAAATAAATGAAAAGAAATCGATAATATATGATAAACAACGAGGATCATTTTCATGCGTATAGCAACGACGAGCATAATTTACAAAGTTTTCCTCTACGACAGGTACTTTATCACGTTAGACGGCCATAATTGGAAGTCGAAATTACGTTAACCATTGTAATAACACGGCTTTAACGGGTTCTATTGCAGTCTGGACGAATTAAAAGATAATTATACAGCGGCATAATTTATCGAACAATTAGGAAGAGCGAATAATTTAATTAGCTGACGTTCACGGCTACTAAACATTTCTACTCTGGTCTTTCTATTTTAAATTAATGACAGTAAATATCGATCTTACTTGAATTAATCCGAGATACTTTGTTTTGTTATACTAGTTACAAAAATAATATCAGTTTTCAAATTGAAAAATCCTAATTTCAAAAGTGAACATCGATTATTTTCATTCGAATTAAAATGAGATTTTATTTTTTCTAACTAGAGAATTGGGTCGAAAGTTCATAGATAATTTTGTTTTTAAATTAATTAAAACTATTACACATTTTTTCTTTTGTTTAAATCGTACAATCTAAAATACCAATTCTAGGAATTTTCAACCAATCGTGTACATATCTGTTTAAATTGATTATGATTTGTTTGATGGATCACAAATCTCAACGATTCATTAATGACTCTTTTAACAATACTCTTTTTTTTCTTTTTTAATTTATCTTCGATGCTATATAGTGTGGACCAAAAGTTTGCAAGTAGGACACAAAGTTTCTCGGCTTGTAATTTTAGAATCTGGACACACCAAAATTTCATCTAAAAAGTGTCGGCAAAGAGTAATAAATTTATATTTAAAATTATACATTACTTTTCATAATTGTGTGTGTGTGTGTGTGAATGATAAAAATAATAATATATTTCTTAACGATTGGAATTCGTTTAGTCGGAAGAATTTTAACGAAGAAACTTTTTAATTTATATGACGACAACCGAATGAGGCAAAATCTAAACTGAACGAACGAACAAACTCCTTCTCTCTTTCTACGTTGGTTCTTGGTCTTTCTCGTTCTTTTTTCCTTTTACTTTAATTTATCTAAAAAGAGGCCATAAAAAAAAAGAGAAAACAAAAAAAAAGCCAGTAAAATATAGCGTAGGAAAACTCAAATACCGAAGAATTTCGTTGCTCGTACGTTTTCGATATGCCAACCCTCTATGTCAAGGTAATACAATTTTCTCGAGCACGACAATTTCAACAAAAGAGAGAGAGAGAGAGAGAGAGAGAGAGAGAGAGAGAGAGAGAGAGACAAAGAATATCTAACGTGTAAATTTAAAATGAAATAGGAAGGAAAAAAGAAAACAAAAAAAAGATTTTTTCCCGAAACGAGTGGTGTGCTCTCTCCCCCATTCGATATTTCATTAAAATTATTCAGAATATTTCTAAAAACGGGGACGTTATAAATGGAGGATGAGAACGAATAGAGATTGAAAAATGGAAGGAGAAAGAAATATAAAAGATAAAATTAACCTTCTATAACGGTATATGCATAAATTTGAGGTCATACACTAAAATGATGTTGACTATGATAGATTTTTGTATTTTTTAAATCTCCTTTATTTTATCTCTCTCTCTCTCTCTCTCTCTCTCTCTCTCTGTAAAATTATACGAAATTTTATAGTGTTTTTTGTTTTTTAATAATATTATTTTATATAAAATATATACCGTCATGTAAATTTTCATTTGGAAAAGGGAACGTTTTTAAAAAATGTTTTCGGACAAGAGTTACTTGATTTATACGCCAAAAAATATTTCGTTTACTTAACAATTTTGATTTATTTTCATTACAAATGGTGAACCTACAATTTTTTTTTTATAAAGGCAATAGATTCTACTTAAAAAAAAAAAAAAAAAAAGGAAATGTAAAGTTAACGATGCGATTTAGTTTTTACGGTTGCATCTACTTTTAGTCCCTCGTTACAGTGGCAGTGAAAAATCTTTGAAAATTCGATCGAGCAAACGCCACAATTTTCAAGGAGCACACATCCCGAGGCAAGTGTACATAACTCGACGTGCAGGTTGTTGGATCGTGTCTATATTTGATCTATATCTATGTGTGTATGTAAGTATGTATATAGCCCTTTCTACAAGAGAAGAAATCGCACACGTTACTTATGTTGAAAACGAACAAACGAATAATTCGTTACACAAAATTAGATTTTCATTATTGAAAAATGAATTTTCTTTGTAAAAAAAAAAAAAAAATATATTCGAGAAAGTTAGTTCATTAAATATGTACACGTGAACTTTTATTAGATAATAAATATATGAAAAAAGTGTATACATATATATTAAAGTATACAGAAATATAATTTATAAATTTATCAACTCCTACACACGTTTCTTCGATGTTCTTTAAAATGAAATAAATGCTACGTCCTTTAAGTGTATTCTATAAAAGATAGGAAAAGAAAAAAAGTAAAGTAAAAATGTATGAGAAAGAAATTTTTCAAATAGATACAAAATTCGAGATAAAATGAAAACTCGTACGTTTGATTATATAAATTATTTTCCGAACGATCGAGAATTTTCTAACAATATTATGGATTTATTTTCGTGACATTTTAAAATCTAACTTAAAATGTATTTTCAGTTAAGTGAAATTAATAGAATAGGCAAACCTTGAGAAGGGATGATCATTTTCAATGAACATTGGGAGAACGTAAAAAACGAGACGAGACGAGACGAGACGAGACGAGACGAGACGAATCGAAATGAAATGAAATGAAATGAAACGAAACGAAACTAAATGAAAGGAAACGAAATAAAACGGGAGTAAAAGAAAGAAAGATAGGTAAATGGGAAAAGATAGGTAAAGGTAATTATCGGAAGTTGGTCATGATCACGAAGAAAGTGGGAAACGTTACGGAACACCTTCCACGTAAATGTAATATTTCGATTGCATAGGAACACGACCGCGGCATAGCCTTCTGCCTCGAATCAATATTTTCAGAGTCGATGAAGCGACTATAGCTATTCTAAATTGAAGTACCGCGATAGAGTCGTGCTTACACATCTTCCTCCCCTTCCTCACTCACTTTTTCTCTCTCTTTTTACAATTAATAAGAAAGGGACGATCTTGATAAAAAAAAGAAAAAAAAAAAAAACAAATAAAAAATTCGTATCGAAACTTTAATTTAAAACTTTATACTAATTTTCTGTATATTTTTTTAAGTCGGTGAAAAATCCTATAACAATTTGGAAAAAAATAAATATATATATATATATATATATATCTTTGTATGCAATGAATTTTGTTATTAATATTCTTTAGACAATTGGCAAGTGTTTCGTACGACGCGTGCAACTAGCTATCGTGCCCATATGGAGGTAGCATACAAGAGTGTTATATAACAAAGGCGTTTGCTATCGATATGGGTTATCTATCATACTCTCTGTTGGTGCGGTCCTTGCTACTATTGAAAAGCTCTCCACTCAAAGGATTAATTTACTGAAAGCCAAAGTATCTGAAATATTTTCGACCCATTTTCGACCCATTTTCGAGGTGAAAAATCATGGCGATTGTGCGTCTTCGAAATTGCATAAATAACATGAATTTTGATGTTTCTATACGTGCATATTATTATTACATATATGTCCATTAACAAATTATCATTATAATTTGACAACATTTAACGATCAAACAAATTTCCGACTTCCGTTTCAATAAAACTAATGCAATACTGCAATATAAATTGTGTTCGTGTAAATGAAAACAATAAAAACAACAACAAGAACAACAAATAAATGTCTGATCGCGAGTTTGTCGTTTCAAATGAAATTGTCGTTAAGGGCAATTTATTAAAAATATTTGACGAAAATTCGTAATGTTATAACTCGGCCTTAACTTTTGATTGTTTTATCTTTTCGGCACGGATAGAGAGCAAAGAGTGGTGACCATCGGTGGTCATCGTAGGCAGAGAATAAGAATATCCGATATCGACTTGCCAACCACGTTCGCAATATCAACGGTGCTACTACACACTTGTACCAAGAGTTTTCTCCTCCAATACGAGTCGTAGAAGGATAATCAGTTTTAGGATGAAAAATATTTTCGAGAACTTTATCTTTATCTCTAGGGGCATCGCGATGGATATGACTTTGTGGTTTGTCTCAATAGTTTTTTAAAATTATAGAATCAAATGAGTAAAGAGATCCCAACAAAAATTATTTCATTATAATTATCCGATTTATCACAGTTTTTACGTTGCTATACTTTACATTTGAAACAAAATTTATATAAAATGAGATATTTGTAATGAGAAATAATGTAACTTTTCACCCTTTTCTCAATTGAACTTTTTGAAAAACTTGTGCATGAACTTGATGTACACGTGAATATATAAAAAGGATATTCGTGATATTATCTATGAGAAATACTTTATGAAACAACATACAATATAATGCATTGGAGAGTCCCTAGAGTAAGAACATTAGCAATTCGCATTTGTTTCGAACGAAGGAAGATTATATCTACCTATCGCAGCACGTATCCAAGGCCCCCTCCCCTTTCTGGATTATTATTCTCTAACTATGTCTATCTATATCTAGATACTACCATAATAATTTTCCATTTCTCATTTAATTGAAGGTAAAAGAAATCTCTTGAGAGAATATAGAAAACATAAGAAACGTTAGACGTCAAAAGCATGTGCATAAATACATATGTTATATATGTTAGTATGTTTATTTGTTGTTCAATTAGCAAAAAAAGAGAGAGAGAGAGAGAGAGAGAGAGAATAAATGGAAAGAAGGCCTGTTACACGTGACGTGTTACTAACGTGTCACGAAATTACTTTAAGCAGATTATGGTTGCGCGGGGAATGCAAGCGTGCAAGGAGAAATTAGTTTGACGGTGGCGTATAACGTCCTGTCTCTATAACCGAAAGTCTCAAACTGCTTTGTTGTCTTCTACCCAACCCCTTCCTTTACCTTTCATCTAGATATCTATCCTACAGAGGTGAAATTCTAAAGTGTTTGTCGTTTTCTAAATCCGAAAAACGCGTCAATATGCAAGGGGTTAATCTCATCGACTACGAGAATATGTTCTAATGGAATTAGAATTTAAAACAAATTCTAATTAATAAATAAATGTTAAACAAACAATGAGATAATAGAAAGATATCGAATGTTATTAAATCAAAGTACTGGAATATTTTGAAAAATGTTGTACTATCTTATATTCAACGGTATACCGCCTAATTCTCATCTACCATTTTATTTCGTCAATTATTTTCTATCTTACTCGACGTACTGTCTTGGATAACAACTTTATTACGATTGAACTAATCGAAAAAATGAATGAGATCTTTGCGAATGTCCAAGACGTTCCTAATCAATACACAAACTGTTCTGATTTTGTTTATCCTTATGAGGATCATCCGAATTTTCATAAATTTAACACAAAAACGTATTATTATCGTTGTCATCTATCGACACGTTCTTATCTATCCTTTTTTTAACAAGATATTTCTAAACTAAATATATATTTATATATATATATATATATATATATATATATACGTAGAGTAAAAAAATAGCTTTTATTTTATGCTTTAAACGAAAACAATATAGATGATGTAAACGACGTAACGGGTATCTGCGAGTGACATGCTTTCCTCTTATGTTAGCGTATAACCTCTTCTCTAATACAAATGAATCTCGTTGACTCTGCATATCCCTTTTTCTCTCTCTCTCTCTCTCTCTCTCTCTCTTTCTTTCTCTCTCTTTCTCCCCCTTTTTTTCTCGCTTTACTCTTCTTCCTCTTCATTTTTCTTTCAAAAAATGTGATGAAAATTTTTTTTATCTGCACCTGAGCACGCATTTAAAAGTAAATAAAATATTCCTATACGTATGTATGTAAATTTGTGAAAGTGGGTTAAAAATTATGATAGAAAAAAGAAAAAAATATATGTAATAAATTCATTTTACCTATCATAATATTGGTAGTTGGAAAATGTTCTAATTAAAGAAAATAGAAATGAAAAGCCCTATATCACGTTCAATATATCTGGGCATTCTACGAGTGAACTGTTAGTCAGTAAATGACTATGTTGATAAATTAACAACACTTCATCGTGTTGCACTTCCGTACCCGGTATCTGCGTGCAGCTGCTCTCAAATTTAATAATAAAAATAAATAAATGAATAAATAAAAAAAGAAAACGTTTAATGATTAAGTAATAAATAAGTGAGAAAAATCAACAAAAAAAAAAAAAATGAGAAAAGAAAGATATAGAATTAGATAATTATTTGTCAGGTGTTATCAAAAGACTTGGATAAAGAGTCTGTTCTAAAGAATAGATATATAAAAAAGAAGACTTTCGTGTCATTTCCCCCTATTTACTTCATAATGGGGGAACAGTTCTCAAGCATATATAACAGAGATACTTTTAAAGTTTACTGGATATATCAGAGGGTATCCGATTGGCTGGTGGCCAATGGTCGAGCAACGCGTCCAACGACCGAGGACCAAAAGTTTCCTGGATGGACGTCGACCGCTTGTCTTTGGAATAATGCCATTTCAATATTTGCGTGGCGTTACCGGGCCATGCTTTTGTCCAAGCTGCCGAGAGACTCGTTTGCATTGCAAATTTAACATTTTCTTGCGGTTCTCTATCCTATCTGCCACCACCCTACCCAACAAACAACATCTCTCTCTCTCTCTCTATCTTTCACTATGTATTTTCAATTATTAACGATAATCTATTTAAATCCCTGTTCTGTTGTTTTGTATTTTTTTTTTTTGACTCTCCCTTTTCTCATTTTTTTCTTTTCTTTTTTCATATTCATATAAATTAATCCCTTTTCGATCCCATCGTTTATTTTCTCCAACTCTCTTTTTTCTTCTTTTCTTTATATTCTTTCCCTTACCCCCTCCCCATAACCCCACCCAACATCAACCAACACCGCTTCATTGTGTGCTTTTTTGTTTTTCTTTTTCAATAGATATTTTATGTATTTATTTATTTCTGCTTTCGTTTGTTTTTTTTTTCTTCTTCTTTCTTTTTTTTTTTCAATTTTCCTCTCTTATGAATAATATTTTATATGAAAATTTAATTTTTATTTCTGAAAAAGAGTCGTAGGTTGAACTGTCGAACGAATAAAATAGACAAGAAATATCTATCATCTCGTTCGAAGCTTGAAAACGAAATATCGATCTATCGAATCGAGAAAAAAGTCGTAAGAATCACGTTTTTATTTCCGGAACAAGAGAAATGCATCAAAGTTGGCGGATAAGATAGAAAGTATTTTATATATATATATATGTGTGTGTGTGTATATTTACGCGAGATAAATATCATTAGTAATATCTTTGGTAACAAGAAAAAATATATATAGTAGTATGCGAAAAAAGTAAATAATTATAATGATAACGAATAGAGATCTAAAGATACAATATATCTTATCTTAATAAAATACCCCCTTCGAAACTTTCTCTATAAATTATTCTCAGTTCAAAGAACAAAGTGGGTAGATGGATAGATACATAGAGAGAGAGAGAGAGAGAGAAAGATTGAGAAAGTACTGCCAAAATATATATTCGTGTAGGATGTTCTGTTGTTCAGAAATAAATTACAATGTAATTAATTTATCGTTAACTCGCTCGTCCTTTCATCGACAAAAGGAAACGTAGGTACTTTACTTCTTTACTTATATACAAACTTATACGTAAGCGCGTGAATTACTCGTTGAAACTCAAAGTATACAACTAATTTCTCGGTTCGTTGAACGACCATAACCGAAGTAAGGATTGATGTATACCAGGGAGACGTAGAAACCGATGAGACTTAGTTTTTATTTTTCTTTGAATGCAACAAGTAGTTGCAAATTGCATCGTTGAGAAACTAAGAAGAGTTTTGTAGGTTCCTTCATGTTTCTAAGAAAGAGAGAGAGAGAGAGAGAGAGAGAGAGAGAGAGAGAGGGAAACAAATTTTTGTTCACGATAAATTTCATACAGAAAAAGAATATCTTTAAATATTGCATTACCTCTTAACGTTTTGTCTCTCTTTTAATTTAATATTTTTAACTCTCTCTTACAAAAGAAAAAGAAAATAAATGAGAAATGGGGGAAGGGCAAAAATAATCTACGAATTAATTTTCCACGTATTCATAGCACTCGTCCTATTTCCGTGACAAATCCGAGAGAAAAAGAAGGGTCTCCTCGGTGCAAGTCACAATAAATATTCCATCTTGTGTAGGTGTAACTTCAAACGAGAGATGAATACAACAAGGTACTTATGTATATTTTCTCGGGTGAGCGCTTTATCCCTTGTTCCACAAGTATAGCACAAATTGCATATTATTATTAACGAAGGTAAGCTAATTTATTAATCTTTTATCTCTTTCCGCGTAGTTATCTACTACAACGAAATTCGGAAGTGTTAATAATAATCATTTTTCTTATCTTTCATCTTTTTATTTTATTTTCTTTCCAATACTCTGATCGAAGAGAAAAGAGAAAAAAGAAAATTTATAAAAAGTGCTGCACCCTTTACCCCAACAAAATCATTTTAACGAGATCATAAAAGGAAAAGAAAAAGTAAGTAAAAAAGAAAAAAAGAAAGGAAAAACGATGTTCGATCGGAAGGTAATACAACCGATAATTAGTTTTTCTACTAGATCAAATTAATCCGACATTAGACGTCACGCGAAAGAGAATATATATCGAATTTACCTTCTCTCGAAATTGCATGCGTGTAATGCATCACGTAGGTACGAACGAAACACGCTTAAATTACGTGCGAAATTGCAGGCTCAAAGAGAGAGAATTCGTTAAGTATTAAAAAGAATAAAAATAAAGAAAAAAGAAAAAAAAAGGAAGAATAAAGAAATAAAAAGAAGAGAATTACGTACAGAAGAGAACACACGATCAGGCTGCTTTCCGGATTTTTCGGGATCATAAAGTTTCCACATATGCAACTCGTATTCGCAACTCGTATTCGCAACTCATATATTGGCGTGCAATGCACAAAGAGAGAAAAGGAAAGAGGATATATACGGTAAATATGAAGTTTCTCTATATGTATAGAAAAATTGTCTTTTCCAAAGGCACACACGTTCGAAATTTCAACAGACAAATAATATACGAATGCAATATACTTTTACACACACGTTAAAATATAAATAAGAATTTTCTTGACGAGATACTTAATAATTTATTACTATATATTATATAGAAACACGTGGTAAAAATCAACTGAGTACGTTTGTTTTCTCGTTTATTCGTCTTGCAAATAAATATACGTTAATTGTAAAAGAGATCGGGGGAGTTATACGATATTATTAATATATAACAACAGTTAGTTGATGTAACCAGACGCTCGATCAAAAAACACAACGTAATTGTGATTGCACGAAAAGGGAAATACACGAGAGAATCGTTGAAATGTATAATAATGCTATGTGAAAAATAATGTGACAAGAAGAGAACGCGTAGGAAAATGTAAAACGAATCGTATTCGAAGAGAATATTTTGTACGTATATTTTATGTTCTATCGTATCTCGTGTATCACGAATCCCAAAAATACTTTGAAATAGCTTTGATACGACAGTAACATGACACAAGCAAAATATAAAGTAAAATCATGTAAAAAAATAAAATGAGAAGAAAAGAAAGAATGAAATAAAGGAATAAAGAAAGGGAGAGATGATAGGGATAAAAAGAGAGGGAGAGAGAAAAAGATTCACCCTAATTGAAAAGTTTCATTCTACTTTCAAGTAAACGTATCCTTTGTCAACGTCCGTAAAACGCTTTTAAAAATTCAACTAGTCTCTGTCTATCTCTTTCCCTTGATTTTTTCCTTTCATTAAAAACAAGCTCTTCTTCGATGTCTTTACTATCGAAACCTTTCGACAGACAACAGATATTTACTTCTACGTTTCTCTCTCTTTCTCTCTTTCTCTTTAGCTTGTATTTTCTTATCATTACAATCAAAAATCCATGTAAATTTAACTTTGCGAAATACCGTCGACTGTGGTATTATCAATCACGAATGGGGATTACGAAAAATATCGTTTAAATTTATTCTAACTAAAAGAGAAAAATATACCGTAAGAACAATAAAAAAGGAAATAATAAGAGATAGGGAATCGATTTTGATAAAAAGAAAATGTAAAAGAAAAATATAAGGTCAAAGAATTTTATGGCTGTTATAAATTCGTCCGTGGATTCGGCGAAAAGAATTCGAGAAAATTTGTCGTGATAAATTTAAGTTATCGTATAAACGTGTAGTGTGTAACTGTGTACGAAAGAAAACGCGAAATCTCTTTTATATGTATGTGTGTGCGCGTGTATTCGTGGCTTCGTGTATTCCCTATTTTTCTCTTCTTATAATTTTTGTCTTTGTCTTTTCTACGTTGACGATTTCGAAAGAAATATATGAAAACTCATGAAAGTAAAAAAAAAAAAAGGAGAAAACATTGTCTACTAGGTAAGAGATTTATTTTATCTCTATTGTATGCTAAAAGATTATTTTGTACATGCGAATTTAATGGATACATATATATATATATTACTTTTATGTACTTACAACAGCAGTCTTCTTGGAAAATTCTTAGAACTCGAGAGAAATCTAAAGTGATTCCTAAATCTATAGTAACGCCCACGTTATCGCAAGCTAATTTGAAAATCGAACTCTCTCTTATTCTGTGTTTCAGCTAATCTTGTCTTTCTAAGCGTCTTTACTTAGATAACCTTTGTCAAATTCTCTTCCTTTGGCTTTAATCAAGAAAATCCTTTGCTACTTTTTTCGAAATCCTTTGACAATGTTTTCTCTTTATAAAAGAAATTATCTGCATAAATCATTTAAAACAAAATCATCTATTTTCATGATCTCCAACGTAAACGTACAAATGTTAATTAAAAAAATTATACAAAAGTGCAAAATGTAACTAACAAAAAATCGAACTTTCGAATAAGAGTAATTAATTTAAGCGCGAATATTAATTATATTATTTCGTAGGTATATACCCATAACTCGTAATATTAAATACATTTATCCAAAGTTTAATGAGATCAAAACGAACGTGATGGCGACTTTTTGTTGGTAAACATGAGCTCTCCTCGCTCGCTTGGAAAAATTCTTTATGCACAAATACTTTCTTCTACTTGTATTATGGATTACTCATTTTCATACTCTCTTAAAAAATGATATCTTTAAATTCTATCTAAATTATATCTATAAAAGAAAAAAACAAAAAGAAATATTTGCCTTTAATATTAACTATATCACTCGGTGATAAATATAGAAAGAGATATCGTAATAAAATATCTAATCTTTCGCGTAACGATACTCGATAACAAAAAAATCCCAAAAAAAGAGGCGATTTATTTATATAATTTTGAACGAATAAAAATGTTGTTTGCATTTAAATTGATTATACTCGTATACGCACCTGCTGTTAAGAAAAATGTTCTTTTTTGGGATAAATATCTGCTGCCTTCTTATAATCCAATAAGATTTGCTGCCACACGAGAAGCAATATTATTCGCTCGTTTCCTATCTTATTCGCGTCGAGGAAAGACCCTCCTCCCCATATATCCCCTCCCTCCCTCCCTCCCTCTTTCAGCTTCGAGTTAAATCGCGATAAAGTGCACTCGAAGAAACAACTCGAAAGCTTCACAGTTTTCAAAACCATCCGGCACTCTCGGGCTCGTTGGCTTGCATTTACGGACCGCGGAGCCCCTAACTGTTTATGCAACTTACTTACTTTAAGCTTTACCACCCGGATCGTACCATTAGTTTCCTTTTTCCTTTTCTCCTTCTTTCTTCTACTTTTATTTTTCATTATTTTTCTAGTTATAGAAACTCGACAAAGTGCCACCTTTTCTTTCGATATCTTGTCACGCGAACTTTGAAACTTTGCTAATAAGATTTTTCAACTCGGTTGAACGAAAAATCGATAATCGTTACGTTTTCGGCTTACAATTAGAGTTAAGTTGAAAATACATAAGGGATCGAATTTATTTACAAGAAAATATTGTCCTTATCGAGAGATGAAACAAAAAATGATTTCAAAAAATATATTATTACTTATGATCTCCATCGAAATCGATCGTTTTCTCCTCTCCCTCTTACCCTCCTTCGATGTTCAACCATTCCACTTTCGATTGCTCGGAGGAAATGAAATTTTCTCAAGTGGTAGATGAGGGAGGGGACGGGGAAAGGGTTGCTTTCCTGCGTCTTCCAAAGATCGCGCAAAAATCGCGCGCTTCTTCCTGACGAAGTTAAATGACGAGAGATAGAAATTAAAAGGGCACGAGCACTTAAACAAAGCTAAATGGTATTGCTTTTGGTGGTGATAGTAATGGTGTACACATCCAAGAAGAACAAGAAGAAGGGGAAGACGGAAGAAAAGGGGGCAAACGAAGGGAATAAAAAACAATATAACATAGATCTCCTTTCAATATATAACACCAATAACACACTTTCTTTAATTCTACTCACTTTTCTAACGCAGCACACTTATGCTCGATTCCATTTGCGGGTTCCACTCTCTCCTGCGGGTCTTGTAGCGTATTGTTTATTAAAACAAGAAAAATGAAAGAAAGGGGAGAAAGAGAGAGAGAGAGAAAGAAATTCTTTATTTCTTTCGCACGCAACGAAAGGAGGTAAAGAAAGAAGGTAAAGATTAAGGAAAAAGTAGAAGAGAAATAGAAGAAATAGAAGAAAAAGAAGAAAAGGAATGGAAAGGAATTTAGTTAGAATTATAAATTCTAACGCTACAGAGAGAGATTATCGTAAATATCGATATGTAGGAAAATGTGTGTGTGTGTGTGTGTATGAAAAAGAGAGAATACGAGAGACGACTTGGTATCACTTGGAACGAGGAGATTTTCTCAACGAAACGTAGGAAACATTGACGCGACGGGGGTCGCGACGATACTGCGCCCTATTGGACGACCCTGCGCAAATATAATGGCGCCCCTCTCCAAGAATTCATCTAGCCTAACCTGACCAGCAGCACCGCTGCCACCACCGGGTTGCCACCACCGGGTTGCCACCACCAAGTTGCCAGCACCGAGTTGCCAGCACCGATATCGCGCAGCCCTCTTTCGATTCTCTCTCGGTCGGTTCCACCTATCTATCCCTTTATCATCGGCCCTCTTATTCCGATATACCACCCCACACGTACACATCATTGCTTCTCCCTTTCTCTTCTCTCTTCTTTACTCATCTTCAGTTGCCCTTATTCTCTTTATCTGTCTCGCTTTTTTCCTCATACACAAGCGCGCTTGTCCAGGCGAGCAGGATTTTTTCTTTCCGCGGCATTGCCGACCCCTCGGTTGTGTACGCTTTACCACGGTCGATCTGGGCCGTGAAGAAAGAGGACCACGAGGAGGGCCACGAGGAGGAGGAGGAGGAGGAGGAGGAGGAGGAGGTTCAAGAGAAAAAGGAACGAGAAAAGGTCTTCCTTTTTTAATCCAATAGCTTTCGCCGGTAAGCTTCCGGTGCACGTCGATGGCTACTTCCGTTCACGCTTCGAGTATCCAAGAAGACAAGTAAAGAAAAAGAGAGTAATTGGTTATGCGTCGACTAGGTAATCGTACGGACGATGGAAAGCTCAATGAAGCTTTCAACGTATCTATCCTTTTAACCGCACACACAGCCTTTTACAATTTTATCTAAACAAGCAAACGCTCTTTATATCGAGCCCTGTTTTTGCTTTCTGAAGATCCCACGACAAAGGATCTTCACGTAGAAAGATTGATAGGTGTACCCACTCACTCTCTTTTTAAGTATACTGTAAAATTATATATATATGTATAACAAAACTAATAATAATTGAAAGAAAATGAAAATTGTTATCTTCTCTTTTTATATGTTAATTAACTTATTTCAAAGTTTAATCGCGTCATGATATTTCATTTCATCTTCAACGTCTATGTATGTACATACGTAATAACGTATATACCTGTACGTTATATTACTTACCTCCGTTATACATAAGTACTTACTTCGGTCCTTAGAGTTCAAACTCAACAAGTTGTTCTCGACCAACTTACCAACTGACTCGTTCTATATATTTGTACATATATATATAGTCATATTCTAACGTTGGTACCAAGTGACCACGACTTCCGTGCTCTATTCCCAATCGTGTTACAAGTCAAGAATATCAAACGAGTTTATTAGCAAGTACTTGTCGTTTCTATTTGTCCACCCTTCCTTCTCCAAATAATAATTCTCAACCATAACTAAGTTCTATTACTACCACTATCGTCGAACTACCCTTATCGAAATTTCTAATCGTTTCGAAATATTTATCCAATGATTCTTTTGCCAATGATTCTTTTGCCAATGATTCT